>NC_042976.1:23028048-23207211 GCF_901001165.1 Salmo trutta | reverse complement strand
GGAGACACAAGCACAAAGCAAAATGCAGTGCTATCTGACCCAAAATCGAAAGCACACCATGGCAAACTATTTGACCATGGTTACTGATCAAAACCTTAGAAAAACCTTGACAAAGTACAGGCTCAGTGAGCACAACCTTGCCATTGAGAAGAGTAGACACAGGAAAACCTGGCTCCCTGTAGAGGAAAGGCTGTCCAACCACAGCACAACATCAGAGCCTGAGACAGAGCTGCATTTCCTGACAAAATGTATAAAAATATTAACCAATTAGAGAGTGTCATTTCCCAAATTTGAAACCCTCATTCAAGGTTTCAAAGACCTCTCTGATGAGGATAGACTACCCATCCTGTTGGGGGAGGATGCAGAGAGCTGTGGGTTGCTAGTGCACTACATTGCTGCCTGCCATAATATGAGGGACAGTGTCTGACAGACCGATCAACCTGCACATTTCCTCTACTGTATGCTTATTGTTATTGTTCAATGTATTAGATTAGATAGATTCTTATTATTTTCATATTGTAAATATCCAAAGTAAGTTTTGGCAATATGTACATTGTTATGTTATGCCAATAAAGCAAATTGAAATGAATTGAATAGAGAGAAAGAGAGCTGAAATTAAACCAATTGCATCACAATGCCATATCAACATCCCCCCTTATTTTTCTCTATTACGTCTCAATGAAGCGTATGATAATGTGATGGGTCACGGCTGGGAGATCCGAACAGTAACCACCCCATCACATCCCTCCTTCCCTCCATCACACCCCTCCCTCCCTCCATCACACCCCTCCCTCCCTTCATCACACCCCTCCCCTCCCTTCATCACACCCCTCCTTCCCTTCATCACACCCCCTCCCTCCCTCCATCACACCCCCTCCCTCCCTCCATCACACCCCTCCCTCCCTCCATCACACCCCTCCCTCCCTCCATCACACCCCTCCCTCCTTTCATCACACCCCTCCCTCCCTTCATCACACCCCTCCCTCCCTCCATCACACCCCTCCCTCCCTTCATCACACCCCTCCCTCCCTCCATCACACCCTCCCTCCCTTCATCACACCCTCCCTCCCTCCATCACACCACTCCCTCCCTTCATCACACCCCTCCTTCCCTCCATCACACCCCTCCTTCCCTTCATCACACCCCTCCCTCCCTCCATCACACCCCTCCCTCCCTCCATCACACCCCTCCCTCCCTTCATCACACCCCTCCTTCCCTTCATCACACCCCTCCCTCCCTCCATCACACCCCCCCCCCCCTTCATCACACCCCTCCCTCCCTCCATCACACCCTCCCTCCTTTCATCACACCCCTCCCTCCCTCCATCACACCACTCCCCTCCCTTCATCACACCCCTCCCTCCCTTCATCACACCCCTCCCTCCCTTCATCACACCCCTCCCTCCCTCCATCACACCCCTCCCTCCCTTCATCACACCCCTCCCTCCCTTCCATCACACCCCTCCCTCCCTTCATCACACCCCTCCCTCCCTCCATCACACCCCTCCCTCCCTTCATCACACCCCTCCTTCCCTTCATCACACCCCTCCCTCCATCACACCCCTCCCTCCACCACACCCCTCCCTCCCTCCATCACACCCCTCCCTCCCTTCATCACACCCCTCCCTCCCTTCATCACACCCCTCCCTCCCTTCATCACACCCCTCCCTCCCTTCATCACACCCCTCCCTCCCTTCATCACACCCCTCCCTCCCTTCATCACACCCCTCCTTCCCTTCATCACACCCCTCCTTCCCTTCATCACACCCCTCCTTCCCTTCATCACACCCCTCCCTCCCTTCATCACACCCCTCCCTCCCTTCATCACACCCCTCCCTCCTTTCATCACATTCCCTGGAGCTCAGAATTCCTAGATGTCTTCTTCTTCTGCAGGTAGGAAATGTGTGTTGTCCTGCCTCCTTTTCCATTGCTGGTGCTTCATTTCTTTTCCCATTCTGTGCTTTCCTGCTAATATCCCCCCCCCCCCGCTCTCCTTCTCTCTCTCTCATTTCAATTCAATTTAAGGGGCTTTATTGGCATGGGAAACATATGTTAACATTGCCAAAGCAAGTGAAGTAGATTAATATACAAAAGTGAAATAAACAATAAAAATGAACAGTAAACATTACACTCACAGAAGTTCAGAAAGAATTACAAATGTCATATTATGTCTATACACAGTGTTGTAACGATGTGCAAATGGTTAAAGTACAAAAGGGAAAATAAATAAACATAAATATAGGTTGTATTTACAATGGTGTTTGTTCTTCACTGGTTGCCCTTTTCTGGTGGCAACAGGTCACAAATCTTGCTGCTGTGATGGCACACTGTGGTATTTCACCCATTTTTTTTACATTTACATTTTAGTCATTTAGCAGACGCTCTTGTCCAGAGTGACTTACAGTAGTGAATGCATACATTTCATACAATTTCATACATATCATACTTTTTTTTTTTTTTTCCTGTGCTGGCCCCCCGTGGGAATCGAACCCACAACCCTGGTGTTGTAAACACCATGCTCTACCAACTGAGCTACAGGGAAGGCCCAGTAGATATGGGAGTTTTTCAAAATCGGGTTTGTTTTCAAATTCTTTGTGAATCTGAGGGAAATATGTGTCTCTAATATGGTCATACATTTGGCAGGAGGTTAGGAAGTGCAGCTCAGTTTCCACCTCATTTTGTGGGCAGTGTGCACATAGTCTGTCTTCTCTTGAGAGCCAGGTCTGCCTACGGTGGCCTTTCTCAATAGCAAGGCCATGCTCACTGAGTCTGTACATAGGCAAAGCTTTCCTTAAGTTTGGATCAGTCACAGTGGTCAGGTATTCTGCCACTGTGTACTCTCTGTTTAGGGACAAATATAATTCTAGTTAGCTCTGTTTTTTTGTTAATTCTTTCCAATGTATCAAGTAATTATGTTTTTGTTTTCTCATTATTTGGTTGGGTCTAATTGTGTTGCTGTCCTGGGGCTCTGTGGGGTCTGTTTGTGTTTGTGAACAGAGCCCCAGGACCAGCTTTCTTGGTGGACTCTTCTCCAGGTTCATCTCTCTGTAGGTGATGGCTTTGTTATGGAAGGTTTGGGAATCGCTTCCTTTTAGGTGGTTGTAGAATTTAACGGCTCTTTTCTGGATTTTGATAATTAGCGGGTATCGGCCTAATTCTGCTAGTATCGGCCTAATTGGTTGGTGTTTTACGTTGTACACAGAGGATATTTTTTCTGAATTCTGCATGCAGAGTTTCAATTTGGTGTTTGTCCCATTTTGTGAATTCTTGGATGGTGAGCGACCCCAGACCTCACAACCATAAAGGGCAATGGGTTATACAACTGATGCAATTATTTTTAGCCAGATCCTAATTGAATTTTATGTTCCTTTTGATGGCATAGAATGTTCTTCTTGCTTTGTCTCTCAGATCGTTCACAGCTTTGTGGAAGTTACCTGTGGTCTCTCTCTCTCTCTCTCTCTCTCTGTGCTATCCTCCTTGTCACCCTGTTCCACTGTCTCTGCTCTCTGTTCAGAGTGGTGTTTCAAAGTGTTCTTTTTCTCCATAATCATATTCCTTCAAACAGCCTCTGGTTAATGCTTTTACATTCTCAGGCGGGTAAATAGCTTAAACATGTTCATTACCATATTTCAGAGCATTACTCGGTCTCTCTCTTAATACAGCTGCTGCTGCTATGAAGGCATTTTATTAGCCTTCACACTGAGGCTGCAGCAGTAGAGGAAGACTAACTGGTGGTCACAGATGGAAGAAAGAGGAGGGGAAGGTAGAGGGCAAGCAAGAGAGTGTGTTGTTTGTTTGTGTGTGTGTGTGTGTGTGTGTGTGTGTGTGTGTGTGTGTGTGTGTGTGTGTGTGTGTGTGTGTGTGTGTGTGTGTGTTTGTGTGTGTGTGTGTGTGTGTGTGTGTGTGTTTGTTTGTGTGTCTGTGTGTGTGTGTTTGTTTGTGTGTCAGTGTTTGTGTGTGTCACATTTTAGGTGGGTAAACGCTAGCACACAATAAAAAAGGTTTACCCTACACTACACCACTGGCTATTACTCTAGAGACTTTTAGTTCCCCAAGCTTTCCATTAATATTACACATAGCAGAACACTGTGTGATGTTTTTATTTGATTATTCATTGAAAAGGGGAAATAGACTTTCATTATTCCCTGTGTTGTGCTGACCCACAATACCTTCATGTGACTGCATTATAATATGACTGCATGATTATACTCTGCTGCCTCTCCTGAATAGGACTAGAGCTGTGAGGTGAAAAGTCTTTTCAGCCAAGCATCTGTGTGCTCTCAGGTTGTGTTGCAGTGGGTATTGAACTCATTAAACGATGTCTAATTCACTCTGCGCTGTATAATCGGACACGGCTCTGTGGCACTTTTCAATTATTATACAAATGTGAAAAATGCACTCGACAAAGGCCCACCGAGACACAGACAGTTAGAGGCTACGCTCGCTCAACAACCAGTTTCAAACCCAGAAATGCATTTTGTGTTCAGAACAGACTGTGTGGTTTCATCCACAGGCTCTCAGAAAATATGAAACAGTCTGATAGGTTATCTCCCCATGCTGTTCAGTTCCTGTGCACTGAAGCACGGAGGGGAAGATAGAAGTAGAATTTCTTCAAAGTACATCGCCATTTCATTTCTTTCTTTCAGCTTCACTGTTTTAAACCACCAGCCTTAAACCTCTCCCCTCCTTCTCCCCATCATCCCCCTCCAGATGACCATAAGTTCACCAGCCTTAAACCTCTCCCCTCCTTCTCCCCCATCATCCCCCTCCAGATGACCATAAGTTCACCAGCCTTAAACCTCTCCCCTCCTTCTCCCCCATCATCCCCCTCCAGATGACCATAAGTTCACCAGCCTTAAACCTCTCCCCTCCTTCTCCCCCATCATCCCCCTCCAGATGACCATAAGTTCACCAGCCTTAAACCTCTCCCCTCCTTCTCCCCCATCATCCCCCTCCAGATGACCATAAGTTCACCAGCCTTAAACCTCTCCCCTCCTTCTCCCCCATCATCCCCCTCCAGATGACCATAAGTTCACCAGCCTTAAACCTCTCCCCTCCTTCTCCCCCATCATCCCCCTCCAGATGACCATAAGTTCAGTGAAGCGACTGCGGTCCTGTTCACGTGGATCGACCGTGGTGAGGTCAACCGGCGGTCGGCTAATCACTTCTACTCTATGATCCAGTCGGCCAATAGCCACGTCCGGAGGCTGATGAGTGAGAAGGCCCAGCACGAAGAGGAGATGGAGCTAGCCAGGGAGACGTTTAAAAACGCCCTGCTGGCCATACTGACTCAGTGTAAGCATCTAACTAGACACACTGTGCACTACCTGTAACACTTTATTGACATAAACCCTTCCTAGACACAGAGCACTACAGGTACCTCTCACATAGCACCGAATACCAGTTGTTCTACACAGCTGTGCAGGGATGAGCCTGTAGTTAGGGAGGGTGACAGTAGTCAGAGACCAGACAGAGGTAAGTACAGTACAGTGTCCTGAGGAAAACCTCTGTGTGTCTGTCTGGTGCTTACTACAGGAGAGGACCAGCTGATCTACCTACTGTACCTCCCAGGTAGGCATCATAGTACCGTGTCCATCCAGCAGGCACTCTCAAACAATGTCAATGTACATATGAAATACCATCTGGAAAGACAATAAAACAACAGCACGATTGATCAATGGCTTATGACTGTTTAAATGGTACTATTTAGATTCTTATTTGTTATGCTCAACACCGAGAAGAAAAACGGAGCTATATAGTCCTCTGGTGTTGGTTTAATATGAAAATCCATGAAGCAAAGTCCCAGAGATATGAACTGAATCACCAGAGTGGACGTAGAGGATGATGAAGGGGTGACGTTTTAATGTTGACCTGGTCACTGTGCACTTGTCCAGTAGTAATAATGACACTATTTATTCAAGTTCCTGTTGTTTATTGAAGATGAATATGACAGTATGCAATCAGAACAGAGCCAAGCTTTAAAGGCAACATTCTTCTACTGGTGGGGAGAATAGTGATGACTACAGTAAATACAACACTCCCAAAAGAGTTATGAATGATTAATGACAAAATACTAATTTTATGTAAATTCAATAGTATGTCTAGTATCACAAAGCAAGCCTTCCATTGTAGAATGTTGTCTTTGTCAGTCCTGAAGGAACTGAATCAGCAGGTATGAGATGTAAGTACTGTACAGCACTGTGAAGGAGACACCAGGTTACACTATGGCCAGCATTTAACCTAGGAGGCCCTACAAACCAACAAAAACAATGTGTCAAAATCACAGCCCACCCAATGATTCTCAATATGTTGGTGGGTGGTAGAGGTAAATGCAATGGGATCCACTAACCCAGGCTGGCACGATGAAGCTCCTAGTGTCTTCTCTGTGGTGTTGTGCCTGGGTGGTACAGTAGTGCTACATAAAGTCTTGTCTTGACTCTCCTGTTCACCCCAAGTCGAGCAGATCACGGCTGTGTTCACCGCTGCCTCCAGGCAGAAGGCATGGGACCATTTCACTAAAGCGCAGCGCAAGAACATAGACATTTGGAGAAAGCAGTGTGAGGTTGGTAATCTCTCCTTACCCCCCTTATTCCTTGTCATGTTTGGACCCCTCAGGACAGGAGAGATTGACAGACAGACATTCTAGAAGGATTGAGTCCTACTGTGTTTCATGTTGCCGTTGTTGCAGACTGCTGTGCCCTCACAGATACACAGACAGATAGACAGACAGATAGACAGACAGCCACGTTGTTCTGATCTACAGATGCGGTGTGTTTCTCTCCTACAATACTGTTCGTATACTTTTTTCTCACGTTGATGAAACACACCCACGCATGCAGATGACAGTGACTAAAGATCTGAGGCCTCCTAGAAAGTATGAGTGGGTGCTATGGCAACAGAGGCTTCCAGGGTTAAGACAGATCAATAATTCATTGGAATTATAACAAGTCAGCATGCTGGAACATTCTCTACAGGAGGGAAACATATTATGTTAGTTATCACTTTCATTAGAACTAAACAAAAACATCCTATTGATCTCATGGAATGGGGATATATTTGGTTGTAGAAACATTACACAAACCTAGATCTGAATCCTTGATTATTCTACACCACCTTGGTCTTGATTTGGCCATTTGGAGACCATGCTGATTTATTGAAGTGAATTAAAAGTAATGACCAGGTATTTGAGAGTGTCTATCTGTGAGGGGCAGCATTATCCAGGCAGATGTTAAAGACATGCTTCAGGAACTTTGGCGACTACTAAGTATTTTTTAAACCTCCCGCTTTGGGCTGGATGTGTCAATGTGTAGGTCGTACACGCATAATCTATCTGCAGAATTACCTCCATTAGGCATGGAATCCCTAGTTTGAAAGCGACTGTTTTTCTGGATGCTGTGCTGCGCCATTTTCCTTACATTTCCCCCCACCTGGGCCAGCCCCCTAGCAATTTGAGTTCTAGCCAATGAGCTTCAGCCCCTTGCCATTTAAGTGACAGCTAGCAAGATGCACACACAGCAAAGCGAGAGAGAGCAATGACGTGGTGCACATCTCTGCAATTTCAGGGGACCACTTTTGGCTTGTGAGCGCGACCTTCAGAACTACTGGCTAAAATGTATACAAAAACACTGGATAATCTTTTTAACTTTATATGACCATTCATACTGTAAGCCCTCTATGGTCATACTGTACACGTCTCTAAGTCAAGTCAGTGAGAAAGGAATCATTACCATGTCTATTCTCAAAGCAACCAGAGGTAAGGCATTGATGTGGAAGAAGAGACACTAACAGTAAACACTATGGAGTGAGTCTTGCTAGCATGCCACCATTGTGAAATCCTTTGTTACGGTTCAGTAGTATGCTTGGTAAGTGTTCAAGTAGTTAAAGTAAGGGAACTCTGCAGTTTGAACCGTCATAGATTAACTATGACAAATGGCTGTGAATTAATTAGCTACTGATGTCAGTATCAACATCCTCCATGACAGTAATATGAAATTCCAGTTTTATTATGAGCTGATAAAGGAGATGGCAGAAAGCAGGAGATCAGATAAGTCTCTAAACACCATTGGATTTCTCCGTCTTCATGCCGTACTGTAGCTTCTAAGAAAAAGGATCTGTCTGGTTCAGTATTGCAGCTGAGGTTTTCTATGCTCACAGTCACACATAACAAAAATCTCCCTCCAACCCTCTCTCCCTTTCTCTCTCTTCCATTTTCCTCTCATAACTCTATCCCTCTCTCCCCTAGTTGAGTCATTGCTAAGCATATTTACTTTATTTGAGGAGAGATTTCACAGTGGTGGTATTAGACAGCCTCACAGCTGAGCCTGCACTCGTTATCAGAGCAGCTGGGAGAATGAGATGATTTCTGTGCTCCTCTGTCTTTAGCATGTGAATAAAAGGAAGCATTCAAACTGCCCATGGGCACAGATCTAGGATCAGTTTACATTACCCTCTATATCCTAACCTTAACCATTGCAGAAGGAAAACAAAACTGAGTCATTCCATGTCATTTCAGCAAGCCATGCTCCGGAGCTTTGGGCGAGATGGTGGGTGTCGAAATCCTCTTTCTTGTGCTTTTTGAGGTGGAATGACTCATTTGACCATAGTTCAGTCTCTATGGGTAACTGGATCCTCTTCCACCACATACTCTGTCCACAGGTACAATATATAAAGTTAGTAACCATTCTTATAAGGGCAGTCTGGTTGAAAGCATTTTTAGACAGGCATCTGGTTGGGTGTATAGTACTGAGACACTGAGGTGTCCTTGCGCTGAGTGTGTCCTTGTGTCGTGATGTGACAGGAGCTGCGGAATGCCAACAGTGAGGAGATCATGGGGATTCGCCGGGAGGAGGAGATGGAGATGTCTGATGACGACTCGGATGAGAGCCCCTGTAAGAAGATACGCAGGGAGGACAACGGTAGGTCAGACACAGGCCCAATCCCAAACTTACTCCTAGGTTCTAGGCCCTAGCGCTTATCTCCTAGCTGCTAGCCCCTAGGCACCGGTACCTTTTAATGATGGCAGGCCAGTGTAGCTCATAAATCACCAGACTGCTACAGTATATATTGGTGGTAGATGTTCATGACCTGTCACACAGCCTCAGAACCCTAGACTGCCAGTCAAATGGCAGGAAGAACGATCTAGCAGCTGGGATGTGATGGGATGTTATAGATGGGCTGTGGTGGTACAGTGACCAAGCTGCTCAGATTCAGAACACTTCACAATCTATTACTGCTCTGCTCCAAAGTTGCAGCCTATTCTAATGCCTGCTGAAGGAGCCTGTTGAAAGGACAGCAGTGCTTTACTGAGCAGCTCTGAACAGCTCCCTTTGATGTGTCCTGAATACATTACATGTATGGAGGAGGAGAGAGAACAATAGAAACCTCCACTTCCAGTGACTCAGAACCTCACAGGTTGGGTAGAGAGTTGACTCACTGCAGTTGGTGTGTGTATGTGTGTGTGCGCGTGTGCGTGCATATGTGTGTGTCTTGTGTCTAACCCTCTCTCCCCTCCTCTCCAGTTGTGTGTGTCTTGTGTCTAACCCTCTCTCCCCTCCTCCTCTAAAGGTGTGTGTGTCTAACCCTCTCTCCCCTCCTCCTCTAAAGGTGTGTGTGTCTAACCCTCTCTCCCCTCCTCCTCTAAAGGTGTGTGTGGCCAGTCAGGGGCCTCTCTGAGGGAGGAGAATGACTCTCTACGCTGGCAGCTGGATGCCTACAGGAACGAGGTGGAGCTGCTGAGGAAGGAGCAGGGCAAGGCCTGCCACCCCGACGACCCCGAACACTCCCCCAACACACACACGCACCTGCTACAGCAGAGCATGCACAACATGCATCAGGTACATTATTACACCATCTACGCCTGGATCATATTCCACCCGGGATTCCACTGTTGGGATTGTGCTGATACCAACACTAATTGATATACAGTACCATCAATAGAATACAGTGCCAACACTGCCTTCACATTCTGCAGGTATGTGTACCTGTGCTTTCACTAGCAAAAGGTAATTGAAGGCCAAAGCACCGGTACCTAGAAACAAAGAGTTTTAGGGACAGTGCAGCTACAGTACACATCACTCTGATTTATTCTGACTGTCCTGTCTACCGCATTCACACTCCCTCCCTTTACAACCTGACCCAGACAGACCACAACACAGTCAGACCTCTGTCTGCTGTTGTTCCTGCTTACTGGTGTCTCCTCTGTGTTCATCACCTTCTCTGTTGTTTTAGTCCTCCCAGCACTGTCTCCCTATCTAACTGTGTTGTGGTCTATTGTGTAACTGTCTCTCTGTGTGTCTCCCTATCTAACTGTGTTGTGGTCTATTGTGTAACTGTCTCTCTGTGTGTCTCCCTATCTAACTGTGTTGTGGTCTATTGTGTAACTGTCTCTCTGTGTGTCTCCCTATCTAACTGTGTTGTGGTCTATTGTGTAACTGTCTCTGTGTGTCTCTCTCTCCTCCCAGCAACTGCTGAGTCTGCAGGATCAGCTGAGGAGTAAGGAGGTGGAGCTGGAGCAAGCTAGAGACGAACACAGATACCTGGAGGGAGAGGTCCTAGCCCTGAGAGACAAGGTGAGAGGACATGCATGCACACAAATGTGTAAACACACACACACACAGACACACACACAGACACACACACAGACACACAGACACACACACACACACACACACACACACACACACACACACACACACACACACACACACGTGTGTGGAAACGCACTGATCCAGATGGGAGCGTAGGGTTCTGAGTCATGATGGTTATGAAGATATAGAGAAACAAACGGCAAAAAGAACCTCCTTACACATAACAGTACCAGGGTGTCCCTGTTACTGGTCCTTCAGATAACACACTGTACTGTATCGTATATGAGTACAGAGGCCCCTGAGCTCTGTAGGGTTGGCAGATGGGCCTTTAACATACCGACTAACCGACAAGGATAGAAATGTATTTATAAACTGGGTGGTTTGAGCCCTGAATGCTGATTGGCTGACAGCCGTGGTATATCAGACTGTATACCACGATTATGACAAAACTTTTATTTTTACTGCTCTAATTACGTTGGTAACCAGTTTTCTAATAGCAATAAGGCACCTCAGGGGTTTGTGATATATGGCCAATATTCCACGGCTAAGGGCTGTGTCCAGGCACTCCGCTTTGTGTCGTGCGTAACAACAGCCCTTAGCCGTGGTATATTGGCCATATACCACACCTCCTCGGGCCTTATTGCTTAAATATATTGAAGGGAATTAAGGACATGGTTTTGATGTAGTGGCAGTCTAGTATTTATTTTGGCAGGCTACTATAGCTGTCTCTTCAAATATTCCCTTTATCCATCTCTGTCTCTTTCTATCGTTGTTTCTGCACAAGTTGCTCTCCCTCAGTAGGGGGGCACACACACACGTCCCTCATCCCCCTCCCTCCATGTCCTCTCATCCCCCTCTCCTCTCACTCTCCACCCCACTCACTCCTCTCCAAGCCAGCCAGACTCTGAAATGGCTCAAATGGCTCAAACTTCCTCTCAAGACGGTCTGAGAGCACAGGCAGCAGGCAGTAGGCAGCAGCATGTGTGTTTGTCCTTTCTTCTGAGGCTAGCCCTGCTCCACCCTGGTCCCCCACCCCTTTTTCCCCAAGAATGAATAACCTCCATTCATTCCATTTTCATCTGTTATCAAAATGAAAAGAAACAAATAAATACATTTACTCAATAAAATTGTATTTTTCAAATAATCTTTCTCAAAAACGTTTGTACACTGAACAAAAATATAAATGCAACATATAGTGTTGGTCCCTTGTTTCATGAGCTGAAATAAAAGATCCCAGACATTTTCCATATGCACAAAAAGCTTATTTCTCTCCAAATTTGAGCACAAATTTGTTTACATCCTTGTTAGTGAGCATTTCTTCTTTGTCAAGATAATCCATCCACCTGACAGATGTGGCATATCAAGAAGCTGATTAAACAGCTTGATCATTACATAGGTGCACATTCTGCTGGGGACAATTAAAGGCCACTCTAAAATGTGCAGCTTTGGCACACAACACAATGCCACAGATCTCAAGTTTTGAGGGAGTGTGCATTTAGCATGCTGACTGCAGGAATGTCCACCAAAGCTTTTGCCAGAGAATTGAATGTTCATTTCTTTACCATAAACCTCCTCCAACGTCGTTTTAGAGAATTTGGTAGTACGTCCAACCGGCCTCACAACCGCAGACCACGTGTATGGCGTTGTGTGGTCGAGCGGTTTGCTGATGTCAACGTTGTGAACAGAGTGCCCCATGGTGGTGGTGGGGTTATGGTATGGGCCCCATGGTGGTGGTGGGGTTATGGTATGGGCCCCATGGTGGTGGTGGGGTTATGGTATGGGCCCCATGGTGGTGGTGGGGTTATGGTATGGGCAGGCATAAGCTACGGACAACAAAAACAATTACATTTTATCAACGGCAATTTGAATGCACAGAGATACCCCCATTTATTTACCGCCATCACCTCATGTTTCAGCATGATAATGCACGGCCCCATGTCGCAAGGATCTGTACACAATTCCTGGAAGCTGAAAATGTGCCAGTTCTTCCATGGCCTGCATGCTCACCAGACATGTCACCCATTGAGCATGTTTGGGATGCTCTGGAACGACGTGTACGACAGCGTGTTCCAGTTCCTGCAATTATCCAGCAACTTCGCAAAGCCATTGAAGATGAGTTGGACAACATTCCACAGACCATAATCAACAGCCTGATCAACTCTATGCAAAGGAAAAGTGTCGCGCTGCATGAGGCAAATGGTGGTCACTGACTGGTTTTCTGATCCACGCCCCTATCTTCTTTTTAAGGTATCTGTGATCAACAGATGCATATCTGTGTTCCCAGTCATGTGAAATCCAGAGATTAGGACCTAATGAATGTATTTCAATTGACTGATTTCCTCATATGAACTGTAACTCAGTATAAAAAAGGAAATTGTTGCAAGTTGCATTTATATTTTTATTCAGTATATATTGTCCCGTATAATAATCGGTTCTCTTCATTTTTTGTTCCTAAAAATGTTTACCCCGACTTTGAATACCACTGGCCTACAGCATGGTCAAGCAAATGAATGGTTCGGAGAGTTTACTAAACCACGACTGATTTAGAACCACACAGACAACAGTAGCGCTGCCTTCGTTATTCCTGCACCATTTCAACGTAAACATTTAAATATCATCAAATCAACTAGGCTATATATGCTTAGTTTAATACACTGAAAACAAACTTACGGGCCACGGGGGCAGTATTGAGAATTTTGAAAAAAATATGTGCCCATTTTTAACTGCCTCCTACACCAACTCAGAAGCTAGGATATGCATATTATTAACACATTCGGATAGAAAACACTCTGAATTTTCTAAAACAGTTTGAATGGTGTCTGTAAGTATAACAAAACTCATATTGCAGGCAAAAACCTGTGAAAAATAGATTTAAAAAAAAGAGAATTTTGTGACTGTACTATTTAGTGTCATTGTTTTAAAGATACCACAGTGAGAAAGGATTCAGTTCGCAACTCCTACTGCTTCCACTAGATGTCAACGATCTTTATAAAGTTGTTTGAAGCATCTGTGATGAATACAGACCGAATTAGAATGCTTACAAGTTGACACGTCATCACTTCATTTTTTGCGCCTGCGCATGAATCTGAGAAGAGTGTCTTTGTCATAATCGTTTATTCTAGACACTTGATAGGTTGTGTGAAAATATTACTGATGTTTACTGATGTTTCACGTTAAAAATGGACTTAAAGATTAATGCTAAACAACGTTTGACATGTTTGAACAAACATAAATAGATTATTTACTAGGTTTTTTTTAGCTTTTCGGCGTGACTTTACACTGCCCACCTCATTTTGTGGGAGCCTACTGAACGCTAACTATTTGGACATAAATTATGAACTTTATCAAAAGAAACCACATTTGTTCTGGACCTGGGATCGCTGGCAGCGCCTTCTGATGGAGATAATCAAAGGTAAGGGGATATTTAGAATGTTATTATCGATATTAGATGATGCTAATGCTAACGGTATAGCTTAGCTTAGCTTATAGCTTAGCTTATGTTGTTAGCCTGTTGAGGCCAGGGGGCAGGATCTTATCCCGGTATTGGGATTCATTGTCATGTGACCATGGCGGGGAATTCAAAACTGCAAGAGTAATCATTTCAAATAATCAAATAATCAACTATTTTCCTCCATTTGAAAGATATATCTCCTAAATCTAACCACGCTGTCCGATTTTCAGAGGCTTTACGGAGAATGCATAAAGTTAGGTTATGTGAGGAGAGTACATTGACAATAGCTGCGTGTAATGTTTAGCCAATTCAAAGAAGGGCATCAACAGACAGAAAACTAGCTAGAATTATGCACTTACCTTTGACAATCTGCATCAGATGACACTCATAGGACATTATGTTAGACAATACATGCATTTTTAGTTCCATCAAGTTCATATTTATATCCAAAAACAGCATTTACAGTCACGGTGAAATTCAGAATTTTTTTCGGCTCGAATGCTCCCAGTGAATCCAGCATTACAAATCACGGAATTACTATTCGAAAACATTGGTAAATTATAATATTGTCATTCAAAGAATAATATATTATCATCTCGTAATTGCTACCGAATGGCCAGATCTCAAAATAACTTTACTGGGAAATCACATTTTGCTATAAACTGGGTACTATGCTAAAGATACCAAAAACAATTTAGTCCAATCAATGTTGCTGGCTGTCCATGGTACTGATTTGTGTGTGTGTGTGTGTGTGTGTGTGTGTGTGTGTGTGTGTGTGTGCAAGTAGAAACAACATGTTGACTCACCCTACTTGTAGACTAGATGAACCCCAATGCCATCCTTTCTTTCATGTTGGCAAAACGATCTGACTGTCATTCAGTAGTACACACTTTTAGTTGTCCTAGACTAGGCTACCTGGATAAAATGCTTGCTAGCCTAACTTCCTCACATGGGCAACAATGAACCAGCTAAGTTAGCTAGCTAGCTAGTTAACATGAACCTACTACATCTAGGCCACATATTGAACTTGAATCGTCTCAAGCCAGTGGCACAATGTTTGAATTGAGGGTGAGATCAGAATCTACGTTATAATAATTTGCCTGTATCATTGGTCACATGTATGTGGAAGCCTGGCTTCCTTTGGCATCCATGAACACACTCCACTGCTGAGAATAATACAACCAGTGGATGGATGAGTACCTTTCTGATTCTATCTGATTCTGCTAACTGTAACTGTTTTTTCATTGTTATTGGACTGATATAATGGGAACATCAATAGGAATAGAGCTCCTGTGGAGAAAGAGTGTATTCAGCTGCCAGTGGATAGATGGAATAAACAGATAGATAGATGAACAAATGAAAGGATAGAACATCCAGGGAGGATACATTGTTCCTATACAGTCTAAAGATGCTACGTTAAACAACAGCTACTTGGATCCTGCTTCTGTTACTAAGACCATGCTCTATGCCTCTGTTTGTTACCAGGGTTACCAGGGATGAATGGTCAGTACTTGATGATGGTCTCTGTCTTGTTCTCTGTGTGTCTTGTTTTCAGATGCTGACTAATGGGGATGTAGTGGTAGTGGAGGGGACCAACGGAGAAACACCTGAGAAGGTCAGTTCGCCCCAACATACACCACTATACAGTACCCACACAATACTGTACACACAATACTGTACACCACAGGTGGCTGGTGGCACCTTAATTGGGGAGGGCAGCTCATAGTAATGGCTGGAACAGAATGAATGGAATGGTATCAAACATATCAAACACTTGGTTTTCATATGTGTGATACCATTCCAGCCATTACTATGAGCTGTCCTCCCCTCTCCAGCCTCCTGTGTACACACACATGCAATCAACATCTCTTGAGTGATTCTATTGACCCAGCCAGCCAGTGTCTGATGACGTCTTCAGAGCAGGGGGGTAGGCCTATGCATTAAGGGTATATGGGGGGGGTTGTAGTGTGATACTGTGTATGTTCCTTGTGCCCTGTGAAAGGCAGAGATGCACTGGTGAAGAGAGGAGAAGGGGAAGGAGAGGGGGGTATCCCAATGGAGTAGGATCAGTAACACCAGCCTCTCCTCTCTCTCATAAAAATAACACTACCCCAATGAGTGCACACACATCAGCTCACATTGCGTTTGTGTGTCTATAAGGACTAGCACTGTGTTGTTTGTGTGTCTGTAGGTAGTGAACGGCTATGCGACTACTCTGTACCGCAACAGAGACAGGAGGAGTGAAGCAGCCATGAGAGGACCCCTCACATCAGAGAGAGAGGCTCTGCTACTGGGTACAGTACATATACATTTGATGTATACTACAAGCATATGCATAATATTATGTGGATTGTTACATTTTCGCCTGTAATATTCATCTGACTGGGAGTGTTTTAATGGTTGGCGTTAGACATGTTGGAGGGGAGCCAATTGTTAATGGGGTGAAACAGTCTTGAAAGCCTGTCTGTCCAGCCTGGTCTCAGAGCAAAACATATAATATTTTACTCAAATCCGTGCCACTCCATTTAGTATGAAATGTTACTTTACGTTAGATTACATTAAATTGGCCTATGTGAATCCGGGACACTCAAACGTTTGGTATGACACTCGGGGGTATGACACTCGGGGGGCTCCCGAGTGGCACAGTGGTCTAAGGCACTGCATCTCAGTGCTAGAGGCTACAGTCCCCCTGGTTCGAATCCAGGCTGTTTCACAACCGGTCGTGATTGGGAGTCCCATAGGGCGGTGTAGGCTGTCATCGTAAATAAGAATTTGTTCTTAACTGACTTACCTAGTAAAAAAAAGGTGAATTAAGGCAAAAACAAAGGGTCGTTGGTCGGACGTGTAATGTGAACGTCTAGCAATCCAAAGGGCGCGCATTCAAATCTCATTCCGGACAACTTCAGCATTTTAGCAAATTACTGCTTACTACTTTTTAGCTACTTTGCAACTATTTAGCATGTTCGCTAACCCTTCCCCTAACCGTAACCCTTTAACTTAACTCCTAACCCTAACCTTAACCCTAACCTTAACTCCTAACCTAACAAAAGTATGTGGACAACCCTTGAAATTAGTGGATTCTCCGTAGACAAACATTGGCAGTAGAATGGCATTACTGAAGAGGTCAGTGACTTTCAATGTGGCACCGTCATAGGATGCCACCTTTCCAACAAGTCAGTTGTCCAATTTCTGCCCTCCTAGGCTGCCCCGGATGGTATTGTGAAGTAGAAACATCTAGGAGCAACAACGACTCAGCCGCGAAGTGGTAGGCCACACAAGCTCACAGAAAGGGAACGTGTGTAAAAGTAATCTGTCCTCAGCTGCAACACTCACTACTGAGTTCCAAACTGCCCCTGGAAGCAAAATCAGCACAAGAACTGTTCGTCGGGAGCTTCATGAAATAGGTTTCCATAGCCGAGCATCCGCACCCAAGCCCAAATTTACCAAGCGTCGGTTAGAATGATGTGAGGCTCGCCGCCATTGGACTCTTCACCATCTAGCAGTCTGACGGATGAATCTGGATTTGGCGGATGCAAGGAGAATGCTACCTGCCCCAATGTATAGTGCCAACTGTAAAGTTTGGTGGAGGAGGAATAATGGTCTGGGGCTTTTTTTCATGGTTCAGGCTAGTACCCTTAGTTCCAGTGAAGGGAAATCTTAATGCTATAGCAAACAATCACATTCTAGATGATTCTGTGCTTCCAACTTTGTGGCAACAGTTTGAGGAAGGCCCGTTCCTGTTTCAGCATGACAATGTCCCCATGCACAAAGTGAGGTCCATACAGAAATGGTTTGTCGAGATCGGTGTGGAAGAACTTGACTGGTCTGCACAGAGCCCTCACCTCAACCCCATTGAACACTTTTGGGATGAATTGGAACACCTAACTAATGCTCTTGTGGCTGAATGGAAGCAAGTCCCTGCAGCAATGTTCCAACATCTAGTGGAAAGCCTTCCCAGAAGAGTGGAGACTGTTAAAGCTGCAAGGGGGGGGGCAACTCAATATTAATGGCCATGATTTTGTAATGAGATGTTTGACCAGCATACTTTTGGTCTTGTAGTGTATCACACTAAATGGAGTGGCATGGATTTTGTAAAATATAATATGTTTTGCTCTGAGACCAGGTAGGTCTGTTGTCTTCTTGGATGAAGAACCCAAGGACTGGGTGGAGGGGGGCTCAGGTAAGAGGTACTATGGGTCTGGTTGCCAAGCAGTACTCCGCTGACCCTGGCCACACACACATCAACTCTGAACGTAGGCACATGCAAAACGCACGCATGCAGGCACACACACACACACAAACATGATCTCTCCCAGCTGCACGCGGCGGTGCTATGGTTGTGTTCACACACAGAAACACACTCCATCGCAGGGCGCCGGGGACACTGAGATAGACGAGGACGCCGTCAGTTAGAACAGAAGAAAAGACAAACCGGTTTCAGGCGAGAGGAGAGACTGACTGTAGGACACAAATTGCCTAATTCTCCCGTGGCTCTTCTCCCCGTCTCCCTCTATCCTCCCCCTCTACCTCTCTCCTTCCCCTTTCTCCTCCCCCTCTACCTACCCCCATTTCAGCTCCCAGAAATGTAGTTTCATCACAAACAGAAAGCAGCTTCTATTCTGATTCTGACTGAAGTCATTTTATTAGCCTGCTTTCCTTTTGTTTCTGTTCACTGTCTGAATCTCCTGTAGGCACAAGCACAAAATAGTTCTGTGCCAATTCTCAGATTAGCAGCTGGAAAGTAGAGCTCCTTTCGGTGCTGCAGGGAGGTAAAAACAGCTTGGTGTAAAACAGAGCCAGGAGCCGGTTGGAGCAGAGCAGAGAAGAGGAGAGGAGAGGAGAGCAGACGAAAGGGGAGCAGAGGAGAGCAAAGAGGAGTAGGCAGATGCACATTTATCTCTTTTAACGCGGCCCACAGAAAGCCAACATGAAGGAGAGGAGAGGCAGAGCTCTCTATCTCCCTGCCAGCCAGCCACCCTGTCTGCTTCCTAGCCTGCCGCAGCCAGTGAGGGCTGGTGGGGAGGAGCTAAGGGAGGACGGGCTCATTGTAATGGCTGGAATATAATACATGGAACGGAGTCAATCATGTGGCTACCATATGTTTGATGTGTTTGATACTGTTCCATTTATTCTATTCCAGCCATTACAATGAGCCCGTCCTCCAATAGCTCCTCCCAACAGCCTCCTTTGACTGCAGCCAACACCGCTTCTGGGCTTTTCATTTTTCTGTAAGGGATACACACCTTTACACACACGCAAACACATACAGACACGCATCCGCATGCATGGAAATACACAACAACACGTCCACAACATGTATAGACGTGAACGCACACACACATGCACACACTAAGATCCCCCCCACCCCACACACACAAACACACCATCCCTTCCCCCCTCATGCAGTGTGGTGGTTCCATCTGAGTGGTGGTGGCTGAGGGGAGTAAATTAGTCCTGTCTGTAATGGGCAATGTTCCGTCATATAAATCAGGGGAATAAATATTGGCTCAGGCTTCCCAGGGGACCGCACTATATTCTCTCCCCCTGAGTCGCTGTGTTACCTCTGCAGGACCTCTCACAAGTAATCAACTCAAGTGCTGTTTCTACTCGGACCAGCGTTTTCTATGGAGGCGCGGGATGCATTTATTGCATGGCACGTCGGCAAAATGCAGATTGCAGCTCTGCTGGAGAGCTGAAGTTGAACAGCATGTTCTTTCTCTTCCCTCTCCCTGTCTCTCTCTCTTCTCTATCTCTCATCTCTCTCAATGTCTCTCTGTTTGTCTCTCTCTCTCTTCTCTATCTCTCATCTCAATGTCTCTCTGTGTTTCTCTATCTCTCTATCTCTCTCCATCTCCCATCTCTCTCAATCTCTCTGTTTCTCTATCTCTCATCTCTCAATCTATCTCTGTGTCTCTGTTTCTCTCTCATCTCTCAATCTCTCTCTGTGTCTCTGCAGGCATCATATCTACCTTCCTCCATGTCCATCCATTTGGAGCCAACATCGACTATCTGTGGTCCTACATCCAGAGACTGGACACTACGGTCAGTTTATTGACATGAAATAGTCACTAAAATAGAGAAAGGGAAAAAGCTGGGGGGGAAACTGAAATGGGCATATGAAATCTTATCTAATTGTTACAGAAATAGGAAAGACCTGTTAGGTGATGTTACCTGTCCCGATCCCTCTCCCGTCCAGGTGTCAGCGGGTGAGTTGGAGTCTCTGATGGGTCGTCTGCCCAGTGTCTTCAGACAGGAGCTGAGTGGAGTGGGAGCCACGCTGGAGAAACGCTGGAAGTTCTGTGGCTTCCAGAGCCTCGCCTCCATGTGACACAGGGACACAAACACATCATATGACCCAAGACACACACATGGCCTGACGGACCACGTGTGGTACAGGAACATACACACTTCCTGACCAGCCACGAAGCCTGGTGGACACATGAATAGAAGGCGTGTCAAATCCACAGACTGTGTTTGAACGGTGTGTGTATGTTGTGTATCCATAGACATCCACAGTACATGGGGATGATACTCAAACACAAAACAGACACTGATGGATCTTTCCGAGGTTATATCTTTGCAAGGGATTTGCTGACACGGAGGTAGAGGGATCCACATGGATCTCCACTCGATGCTGTATAACTAGATCCACGGATGTCAGCCAAGGAGGTCACAGAGCAGACATTCTCTATGGTAACCTAGTGACCAGACCCCAGCCAACAGAACCTCTCATTGACTGGAGTTGTTTGGGATGCCTATTTCTCTGTTCCCTCTCTTTCTCTGTTCCCTCTCTTTCTCTGTTCCCTCTCTTTCTCTGTTCTTTCTCTCTCCCTGGAGCAGTTGTGTAACTGATTTGTCAACAGCTGACTCCCACTAGGCTGGGAGGGATCCAGGAATATCGGACTGCTGCAATCGAAATATGGATGGGAATGGGGAAAATTTGAGAATTGGGTTACAGATTTATTGTTGTTACCCATCACGTCCAGTGTGTTGTGGGACTGTTTGCTGTAAAACCCAGTTTCACACTCCAACAGGATTGCAGCGTTAGCCAGCCAGCCTCTCTCTCTCTGTCTGTCTGTCTGTGACCCAGAACTGACTTTAGTAGCCTACTGATGACTGGTACTGATACTGTTGGGCTGGGACTGTACTGTAGGTCTCCACCTTTGGATGTCTCTCTTTGCTCTGGCCTTCTGTGTCCAGTGTGTGCTGTGCGTTCTGCCACTGTTTAATTGGTATCTACTCATTTAAATTATTATGTTTTCTAATGTAATAAAATGTTTTTATCCAAACATCTTCTGATCAATCTAAAAACATTTTCAATTCAAGAAGCTTTATCGCCATGACAAGCAACTAAATTCACAGGCTGGTAATGGCAAGACAAGGCTGTTAATGGCAAAAGATACACGCTTTTGCATAGATCTGAAATCCTGTATGTTTTGGTTTAATGATTGTGATCCAGATAGTGAGCTGATATTCCATGTTGGATGATGTGCTGCATCTCCCTGATGATGGAGGTTGAAGAATGTATTAATACTGGGAGAGAGAGAGAGAGGAGGAGCAGAACAGGTTTAATATGTACTCCTCTCTTCTTCTCTCCTCCTCTCCCAGTACTTTCTCCTCTCCTATAGCTTCTGATCATGTGCTGGTATGCTCTATAGGCCCGATTCCGAAATAACTCCTTTCTTACGCACGCTTTTCCTACGCACTTCTCACTAGCTGGTATTCCACAACGTTAGTCTAATATGATCCACTAACGCTAGTGACCCTCACAAACAACTTACATGGAGGTGACAGAGGAAAGAAAGGTAAACAGAATGGAATGGAATGATGCAAAATGTGAGTTACAAATTGAAGAAAACGAACAGTAAAATGACAGTTATAAATGTATGTGGATATTACTGATGGTGGCTCCCAATAGTGGCTAATATTTGACATGATACACATTGTACAATAAAACTAAGAAAAGCTTAGGCATAGGCTACAATTAAAACATTCTAAAGTACATATATCAAATTGAGGGCCCACAATGATAATTCTGAATAACGGCACAGCTATTTATAGCCTATTTCACTGTGGAAAAGGGGCCACAATACATGCCGTGTTGATATGATTTTCAGTTTGCTTCCATATGGCTGGTTTCACATTCATCTCCAGGGAACATAAGGAACAATTCTCTAAAACAATTGCTATGTGTATTTACAATCCCCTTCTCCAAATGGATTACTCATTTACCTTCACACTTATCAATAGATATTATCCATTTATAAATTACAGTGCATGGAGAATGCTGTTATTTATATTGAAAAAATATAAAGTAGATGCTTTTTCCACTTAGAACCGGCAAGTTCGCTCCACCTTTTCATTGTTTCCTAGCTCGTTAAGGTTGTGGAATAATGAGGAATTAAGTCAAGGTCAGAATAAGGCTTATATCTATGTAGACACACCTCCGCCCCACCATCATTTCTTTGATCTGCACCCGAATTACTAGCGTGTGAATACCATGCTATTCAAGGTCAGAATACGCATAATGGAATACCGTTCCACGTACGTACGCTTAACTCGGGTCGGAATCAAGGCCTATGCTGGTAAATCTGTACTGAGAGCATGTTGTAAAGCACCACACACGCACACACTTACATACAATACACACCGTATTGCTTTGACTGATGCAACAGCAGGGTAAGCAGGGGAGTATATGGGAGAATCTGGCCCTGTCTGCTCTGCACTAACCCCTTTCTGCTCTCTCATGGATAGAGGATTGCTGTCACCATGGAGAAAGCAGTATGAAGGGTCATAGGCCTGTAATATGCCTGACAAAGACCTGTCATAAGCAGCTGTAGTAGATGGAGAAACCAGACCACTGCAGCCTCTGTACCACTCAGACCCATGTAATGCATATAGGGCTCTGGTTCCACTGCTCTTTTCATTCTATTAATCCTCCTATCCACAAAAGAGATCAGCTGGCCAGATGTGATTGGATTGGAGTGTCGTCCATTTCAGAGATGTATATTTAATCCCTGATTGATGCTTGGCAGTGGAGCCAAGGCTTTGCTGAGTTTTCCCTCCATCCCTCCATCCCACAGCTCTGCTCTCCATATGATTCCACTTTAGACAAACTCTCTCATCTGCCTCAGGATTTCAGCACACATATTCAGGATGTCCAGCTGGAGAAAAACATCAATTAAGGAATCACATCATTCCTCTTCTTTACTCTGTCAACTGATGAAATATTTGTCCATGGTGAAATATTATGAAACATCTAATACTTTGCCCTAGCTGCATGGCTACCCCATATTTTACAACTCAAATAGACCAAAAATAGCTGATGAAAAAAAATAGGAGACTATAGAAGGAAAATAGGGTCAGAAATGTTTCCTTACCATGCAATCTAACCAGGAAACACTACTACCCCTACAATTCATCTGTAAATACAGATCTTCACTGAATTATGTCTTGATAAAGTCATATTTGCAGATTCGGCATTTTCCACTGTTCTATATCAATTGAATTAATTCAATGTTTTATTAACCTACACATTATCATTCAGCAATGACATAATTACTCTTATCGGGAATGCCTGATTGTCTAGACATGCCCTTGATGTCAAAATTAATTCTTCAAATTATCATAAGATTCACTTTCCCAGTTTTTGATTTCCGACATTGAACGCATTTAGGGTCAATCTCAAAAGTAATTGTTTACATGAATTGATTCATTTAACTGTAAATCTATGTGACTAAAAGTATTATTGTCTTTTAAGCATGAATGATAGTTACAGTTCTCAGAAATGTGATTAAATGAACCACATGTAGATAAGCGACAGTATAGTTCTAAAAGCTGCTTGTACCACAGTCTTGTTTTAGGCTGAGGTTTTGGCTACGGAAGATATATACACATGACAGTTATCCTCTGGGCTTGGCTGGAACAGAAACAATCACTTCCATGAGGGATACACACAGTGATTTGCTATTTACGCTCCTAAATAGTGAACAGGAATAATTGCAGAGCTCAAGCCGGTGCTGTAAGGCAACAGACCACAGCGAACTCCGCTGAAACATCACACACAGTTCATTACACAGTACAGTATTCACAGGAATGTTTCATTTGCTCATGGGAGGCCCAGACAGTTTGTTAATGTTGCCCCTGTGTTTGTACACAGACAGCATGCAGTAGTGGTCCATGATGTATGTGCTTACTCTCCCTTCCTCTGTTTTTGTGTCGTTCATGAACACCATCCCTCCATCTGGGAGTGTAGGGCCAGGCCTGGGAGATGACGAATGACCAATGGGACTGGGGAAAACACAACCAAATGTTTACATAAGCTGACAAAGGGCCTGTGATGGCTTCCTGTTCTATAAGCCTAATTTAGAATCCTCATCCTTCTCCTCTTGCCTTCCCCCTGTCCCTCTTGCTCTCTTTCTCCCTTTCTATTGTACTCTCTCTTCCTTTCTCTCCCTCTCCAATTCTCTCAATTCAAATCAAGGGGCTTTATTGGCATGGGAAACATATGTTTACATTGTCAAAGCAAGTGAAATGGATAAACAAAAGGGAAATAAACAAAAAGTGAACAGTAAATATTAAACTGACACAAGTTCCAAAATAGAGACATTTCAAATGTCATATGTCTATATACAGTGTTGTAACGATGTGCAAATAGCTAAAGTACAAAAGGGAAAATAAACAAATATGGGCTGTACTTACAATGGTGTTTGTTCTTCAACTGGTTTCCCTTTTCTTGTAGTAACGGGTCACAAATCTTGATGCTGTGATTGCACACTGGTATTTCACGCCAAAAGATATGGGAGTTTATCAAAATTTGATTTGTTTTCAAATTCTTTGCAGGGCTGTGTAATCTGAGGGAAATATGTCTCTAATATGGTCATACATTTGGCAGGAGGTTAGGAAGTGCAGCTCAGTTTCCACTTCATTTTGTGGGCAGTGCACATAGCCTGTCTTCTCTTGAGAGCCAGGTCTGCCTACAGCGACCTTTCTCAATAGCAAGGCCATGCTCACTGAACCTGTACATAGTCAAAGCTTTCCTTAAGTTTGGGCCAGTCACAGTGGTCAGGTATTCTGCCACTGTACTCTCTGTTTAGGGCCAAATAGCATTCTAGTTTGCTCAGTTTTTTGTTAATTCTTACCAATGTGTCAAGTAATTATCTTTTTGTTTTCTCATGATTTGGTAGGGCCTAATTATGTTGCTGTCCTGGGGCTCTGTGTTCGTGAAAGGGACCCAGTACCAGCTTGCTTAGGGGACTCTTCTCCAGGTTCATCTCTCTGTAGGTCATGGCTGTAATGATTTACACTGAGAGTCGGGAAGCAAGTTCAGGGAGTGAATACATTTAATAAATAAATTAAACAAAACAAGAAACACAAACAGCGCACTGACATGAAACAGCAACAATGACGACTGGGGAAGAAACCAAAGGGAGTGACATATAAAGGGCAGGTAATCAAGGAGGTGATGGAGTCCAGGTGAGTGTCATTATGCGCGTAACGCTGGTGACAGGTGTGTGCCCTAACGACCAGCCAGGTGACCTAGAGGCCGAAGAAGGAGCACACGCGACAGTACCCCCTCCCTGACGTGTGGCTCCAGCCGCCGGACGCCGACCAAGATTATGATCCCGGGGATCAGGAACGGACCAGTCACCTCTGCTAAGGCATGGGAACCTGTCAATCCGGCTGAGGCACGGGATCATGACGACCTAGAGCGCTGGAGAGAGAGCATATGTGACAGTACCCCCCTCCCCGGCGCGTTCGGCTCCAGCCGCAGGACGCCAACCACAGGGACGATCCCGGGGATCCGGAGCGGTCACCTCTGCTGAGGCGCAGAAACCTGACGAACCGGCTGAGGAGTGAGAGCCTGATGGGCCCTCCCCGGTTGCCTTGGTTGAGGCTCAGGAACCTGTTCACCCAGCTTAGGCATGGGAGCCTATAAACCGGCTGAGGCCTCCAAGGTAGCACCGGCTCCAACATCACCCCCAACACAAAAACAAAACAAAAAAACACTCCCTAATGCTTTCCTTTGTTGAGTCGTCATTCTGTAACGATGTACGCTGAGGAAGCAAGTTCAGGGAGTGAATACATTTAATTAATTAACAAAACAAGACACACAAACAGAGCACCAACATGAAACAGCAACAATGACGACTGGGGAAGAAACCAAAGGAGTAACATATAAAGGGCAGGTAATCAAGGAGGTGATGGAGTCCAGGTGAGTGTCATTATGCGCGTAATGCTGGTGACAGGTGTGCGCACTAACAAGCAGCCTGGTGATCTAGAGGCCGGAGAGGGAGTGCACATGACAATGGCTTTGTTATGGAAGGTTTGGGAATCAATTCCTTTTAGGTGGTTGTAGAATTTAATGGCTCTTTTCTGGATTCTGTATCGGCCTAATTCTGCTTGCCAAACGCCTGAAGGTACCACGTTCATCTGTACAAACAATAGTATGCAAGTATAAACACAATGGGACCACACAGCCATCATACCGCTCAGTAAGAAGACGCGTTCTGTCTCCCAGAGATAAACGTACTTTGGTGCGAAAAGTGGAAATCAATCCCAGGGCAACAGCAAAGGACCTTGTGAAGATGCTGGAGGAAACAGGTACAAAAGTATCTATATCCACAGTAAAACGAGTCCTATATCGACATAACCTGACAGGCCGCTCAGCAAGGAAGAAGCCATTGCTCCAAAACCGCCATAAAAAAGACAGACTACGGTTTGCAACTGCACATGGGGACAAAGATTGTATTTTTTGGAGAAATGTCCTCTGGCCTGAAGAAACAAAAATAGAACTGTTTGGACATAATGACAATCATTAAGTTTGGAGGAAAAAGGGGGAGGCTTGCAAGCCGACGAAACACCACCCCAACCGTGAAGCACAGGGGTGGCAGCATCATGTTGTGGGGTTGCTTTGCTGCAGGAGGGACTGGTGCACTTCACAAAATAGATGGCATCATGAGGAAAGAAAATGATGTGGGTATATTGAAGCAACATCTCAAGACATCAGTCAGGAAGTTAAAGCTTGGTCACAAATGGGTCTTCCAAATGGACAATGACCTCAAGCATACTTCCAAAGTTGTGGCAAAATGGCTTAAGGACAACAAAGTTAAGGTATTTGAGTGGCCATCACAAAGCCCTGACCTCAAACCTATAGAAAATTTGTGGGCAGAACTGAAAAAGCGTGTGCAAGCAAGGAGGCGTACAAACCTGACTCAGTTACACCAGCTCTGTCAGGAGGAATAGGCCAAATGTCACCCAACTTTTTGTGGGAAGCTTGTGGAAGGCTACCCAAAACGTTTCACCCAAGTTAAACAATTTAAAGGCAATGCTACCAAATACTAATTGAGTGTATGTAAACTTCTAACCCACTAGTAATGTGATGAAGGAAATAAAAGCTGATATAAATCAATCTCTCTATTATTATTCTGACATTTCACATTCTTAAAATAAAGTGCTGAACCTAACTGACCTAAGACAGGGAATTGTTACTAGGATTAAATGTCAGGAGTTGTGAAAAACTGAGTTTAAATGTATTTGGCTAAGGTCTATGTAAACTTCCAACTTCAACTGTATGTGGAGGGTGGGACTTAAATTGCATCCCTGTCTCACCCCAAGGCCCTGTGGATTTTTTTTTTTTTTGCCAATTTTAACCACACACTTGTTGTTTGTGAACATGGATTTTATAATGTTGTATGTTTTCCCCCAAAACCACTTTCCATCAATTTGTATTGAAGACCCTCATGCCAAATTGAGTCAAAAGCTTTTTTGAAGTCAACAAAGCATGAGAAGACTTTGCCTTTTGTTTTGGTTTGTTTGTCAGTTAGGGTGTGCAGGGTGAGTACGTGGTCTGTCATATGGTAATTTGGTAAACCACCAATTCAACATTTGCTCAGTACATTGTTTTCACTGAGGAAATGTACAAGTCTGCTGTTAACCTCTGGTCGGGCTCCGTCCCGTATGCAATCTTCATCAGATGACACTCCTAGGACATCATGTTACACAATACATGCATTTTTTGTTCGATAAAGTTCATATTTATATATAAAAACAGCATTTTACATCGGCGCGTAACGTTGACTAACTATTTTCCCTCAAATGCGTCCGGTGAAATAGCGCTACAATTTACTAAATTACTATTCGAAAACATTTTTAAAATGTAATATTGTCATTCTAAGATTTATAGATTAGCATCTCTTGAAAGCACCTGCAATGCCAGATTTAAAAATAACTTTACTGGGTAATCACACCTTGCGATAAAAGGGGATGCGATACTCAGAAAAATAGGCTACCGTTACAGGTCAGCGCCATCTTGGAACAATCGCATATCAAATCTACTCTTGTATACTATTGTCAATAATCCCTTACCTTTGATTATCTTCATCAGAAAGCACTTCCAGAAATCCCAGGTCCACAACAAATTTATTTTCGTTCGAAAAAGTTAATCCTTTACGTCCCAATAGCTTGTTCTTGTTAGCGCGTTCTGAAGGCTGCTCCAAAAGCTCCATCGGCCGCGGGACTCCTCTTTCAATAAAATGCATTTTTTTTTTATTTAGGTTCGTTCAAACATGTCAAACGTTGTATAACATAAATCTTTAGGGCCTTTTTCAACCAGAGCTCCAATAAGATTCAAGGGGGACGATTGCATTTTCTTTCTAAACGTTTCGAAAGGGGAGGGTAGCCAGGGGCGCCGGCGTCATAATGGTGATGGCCCTCCTCATGTGACCACTTTCCACAGCCTCTCATTCTGTCAGTTTTCACAGTAGGAGACTCAAACCACTTTGTAAAGACTGGGGACATCTAGTGGAAGCAATAGGAAGTGCTCAATGAACCATTGCTCACGGTGTGATTTATAGGCAAAGTGATGAAGTTGAGTCCGCAATTCAGAATTCCACATCCTGTTACGATCGGTCTCGGGGTTTTGATTGCCACATGAGTTCTGTTATACTCACAGACACCATTCAAACTGTTTTAGAAACTTTAGGGTGTTTTCTATCCACAAGTATTAATTATATGCATATCCTAGCTTCTGAGTTTGAGTAGGAGGCCGTTTAAAATGGGCACGAATTATTTTCAAAAATCGCTGTAGTGCCCCCTATCCTAGGCGACCGTCAAGAGGTTAATGAAAATGCAGAGGATTTTCCCAAGGTTGCTGTTGATGCATATCTCATTGTAGTTATTGGTGTCAAATTTGTCTCCACTTTTGTGGATTGGGGTTATCAGGCCTTGGTTCCAAATATTGGGGAAGATGCCAGAGCTGAGGATAATGTTAGAGTTTTAGGTATAGCCAATTGGATTTTGGGGTTTGCATATTTTATCATTTCACGTAGGATACCATCAACACTATAGGCTTTTTTGGGTTTGAGGGTTTGTATTTTGTCCTATAGATCATTCAATGTTATTGGAGAATCCAGTGGGTTCTGGTAGTCTTTAATAGCTGATTCTTAGATGTGTAATTGATCATGTATGTTTTTGCTGTTTGGTCTTTGTTATAGAGCCAAAAATATTGGATCATTTGTTTATCTACACATCTCCATTTTGGATACATAACTCTTCATGTTGTTATTTGTTTAGAGTTTTCCAATTTTCCCAGAAGTTGTTAGATTCTATGGATTCTTCAATTACATTGAGCTGATTTCTGAGGGGCTGTTCCTTCTTTTTCCGTAGTGTATTTCTGTATTGTTTTAGTGATTCACCATAGTGAAGCCGTAGAATCAGGTTTTCTGGGTATCTATGTTTTTGGCTTAGGTTTTAGCATTCTTCATCAAACCATTTGTCATTGTTGTTCATTTTCTCAGGTTGTCTGCTTGACGTTTTTTGATATGATAGGGAAGCTGAAAGGTCAAATATACTGTTTAGGCTTTCTACTGCCAAGTTTACACTTTCACTATTACAGTGAAATGTTTTGTCCATGAAGTTGTCTAAAAGGGATTTAATTTGTTCTTGCCTAATAGTTTTTTGGTAGGTTTCTACACTACTTTCCTTCCGTCTATAGAATTTCTTAATATTGTGCAGTTCCTTTGGCTTTGATGCCTCATGATTGAGTATTGCTCTTTTCAGGAAGACTGTGATTTTGTTGTAATCTGATAGGGTTGTTAGTGGGCTGACAGAGAACGCTCTGAAAGACTCTGGGTTGAGGTCAGTGATAAAGTAATCTACCGTACTACTGCCAAGGGATGAGCTGTAGGTGTACAGCCCCAGGTGCGACAGAGCTGCAGGAGTTGACGTATTTATGTTGGTTGTTTTGTCATACTTGTGTCTAGGGGGGCATATCTGGGAGGGAATAAATTAAATTTTATTAGTCACATGCGCCGAATACAACAGGTATTCACCTTACAGTGAAATGCTTACTTACGAGCCCCTAACCAACAATGCATTTAAAAAATATGGATAAGAATAAGAAATAAAAGTAACAAGTAATTAAAGAGCAGCAGAAAAATAACAATAGTGAGACTATATATACAAGGGGGTACCGGCAGAGTGTCAATGCACGGGGGCACCGGTTAGTTGAGGTAATATGTACATGTAGGTAGAGTTAGAGTTATTAAAGTGACTATGCATAGATGATAACAACAGAGAGTAGCAGCGGTGTAAAAGAGGGGGGGGCAATGCAAATAGTCTGGGTAGCCATTTGATTAGATGTTCAGGAGTCTTATGGCTTGGGGGTAGAAGCTGTTTGAAGCCTCTTGTACCTAGACTTGGCACTCCGGTACCGCTTGCCGTGCGGTAGCAGAGAGAACAGTCTATGACAAGGGTGGCTGGAGTCTTTGACAATTTTTAGGGCCTTCCTCTGACACTGCCTGGAATAGAGGTCCTGGATGGCAGGAAGCTTGTCCCCCAGTGATGTACTGGGCTTTTCGCACTACCCTTTGTAGTGCCTTGCAGTCGGAGGCCGAGCAGTTGCCATACCAGGCAGTGATGCAACCAGTCAGGATGCTCTCGATGGTGTAGCTGTAGAACCTTTTGAGGATCTGAGGACCCATGCCAAATCTTTTCAGTCTCCTGATGGGGAATAGGTTTTGGTGTGCCCTCTTCACGACTGTCTTGGTGTGTTTGGACCATGTTAGTTTGTTGGTGATGTGGACACCAAGGAACTTGAAGCTCTCAACCTGCTCAACTGCATCCCCGTCGATGAGAATGGGGGTGTGCTCGGTCCTCTTTTTCCTGTTGTCCACAATCATCTCCTTTGTCTTGGTCACGTTGAGGGAGAGGTTGTTGTCCTGGCACATGGCCAGGTCTCTGACCCCCTCCCTATAGGCTGTCACGTCATTGTCGGTGATCAGGCCTACCACTGTTGTGTCATCGGCAAACTTAATGATGGTGTTGGAGTCGTGCCTGGCTGTGCAGTCATGAGTGAATAGGGAGTACAGGAGGGGACTGAGCAAGCACCCATGAGGGGCCTGTGTTGAGGATCAGCGTGGCGGATGTGTTGTTACCTACCCTTACCACCTGGGCGCAGCCCATCAGGAATTCCAGGATCCAGTTGCAGAGGGAGGTGTTTAGTCTCAGTGTCCTTATCTTATTGATGAGCTTTGAGGGCACTATGGTGTTGAATGCTGAGCTGTAGTCAATGAATAGCATTCTCACAGAGGTGTTCCTTTTGTCCAGGTGGGAAAAGGCAGTGTGGAGTGCAATAGAGATTTTATCATCTGTGGATCTGTTGGGGCGGTACGCAAATTGGAGTGGGTCTAGGGTTTCTCGGATAATTGTGTTGATGTGAGCCATGACCAGCCTTTCAAAGCATTTCATGGCTACATACGTGAGTGCAACAGGTCGGTAGTCATTTAGGCAGGTTACTTAGTGTTCTTGGGCACAGGCACTATGCTGGTCTGCTTAAAACCTCTTCGCTATAGGGGGCAGTATTTTCACGGCTGGATGAAAAACGTACCCAAATTAAACGGCCTACTACTCGGGCCCAGAGTCAAATATTTGCAAATTATTAGTAGATGTGGATAGGAAACACTCTGAAGTTTCTAAAACTGTTTTAATGATGTTTGTGAGTATAACAGAACTCATATGGCAGGCAAAAACCTGAGAAACATCCGACCAGGAAGTGGGAAATCTGAGACTTGTAGTCTTTCAGACCATTTTCTATTGAAACTACAGTGTCTGTGGGGTCAACTTGCACTTCCTAAGGCTTCCACTAGATGTCAACAGTCTTTACAAAGTTGTTTGAGTCTTCTATGGTGAATTTTGACCGAATAACAGCCGGTTCAAGCAGTGGACTGTCTGAGGTCATGTAGTTACTTCATGCGCATTCACGCATTGGATAGCATTTTTATTTTTCTTCTGTAATGAATACGCTATTGTCCGGTTGGAATATTATTGATTGTTTATGTTAAAAACACCCTAAGGTTTAATTGTAAACTTCGTTTGACATGTTTCTACAAACGGTAATGGAACTTTTGAGCTTTTCGTCTATTGATTTGCGCCCCTGTCTCGTGCCTTTGGAATAGTGTTCTGGACGCGCCAACAAAACGGAGGTATTTGGACATAAATTATGGACTTTATCAAACAAATGAACATTTCTTGTGGAAGTGGGAGTCCTTCCGAGTGCATTCCGCCGAAGATCAGCAAAGGTAAGAAAATATTTATAACAGTATTTTAGAGTTTTGACGACGCCGTGGCTTGACGGCTAACTGTATAGCTTGCATTGATGGCGGAGGTCTGTACTCAGAATATTGAACAATGTGCTTTCTCCGTAAAGTTATTTTGAAATCTGACACAGCGGTTGCATTAAGAGGTAGTATATCTATAATTCTTTAAATAATTGTTATATATTTTCTCAACGTTTATGCTGAGTATTTCTGTAAATGAATGTGCACATTCACCGGAAGATTTGGAGGCAAATCATTTTCTGAACATCATGCTCCAATATAAAATGCTGTTTTTGAATATAAGTATGAACTTGATAGAACAAAACATACATGTATTGTGTAACATGATGTCCTAGGAGTGTCATCTGATGAAGATCGTCAAAGCTTAGTGCTTCATTTTAGCTGGATTTTGGGTTTTTGTGACACATCTCCTTGATAGGAAAATGGCTGTGTGGCTTTTCTTGTTTAGGTGGTGTCCTAACATAATCTAATGATTTGCTTTCACTGTAAAGCCTTTTTGAAATCGGACAACGTAGTTGGATTCTGGAGAAGTGTATCTTTAAAATGGTGTAAAATAGTCGTATGTTTGAGAAATTGAAATTATTAGATTTTTGATATTTTGAATTTCGCACCCTGCTGTTGGCTAGGGGTCCCGCTGGCAGAACGGGTTTCCGCTAGCGGAACGCCTAGAGGCAAGAAGTTAAAATATGTTGGTATTACAGACTCAGACAGGGAGAGGCTGAAAATGTCAATGAAGACACGTCCCAGTTGGTCACCGCATGCTCGCAGCACACGTCCTGGTAATCTGTCTGGCCCTGCGGCCTTGTGAATGTTGACCTGTTTAAAGGTCTTACTCACATCGGCTGTGGAGAGCGTGATCACACAGTCTTCTGGAACAGCTGGTGCTCTCATGCATGTTTCAGTGTTATTTGCCTTGAAGAGAGCATAGAAGTAGTTTAGCTCATGTGGTAGGCTCGTGTCACTGGGCAGCTCTCGGCTGTGCTTCCCTTTGTAGTCTGTAATGGTTTTCAAGCCCTGCCACATCCGACGAGCGTCAGAGCTGGTGTAGTATGATTCGATCTTAGTCCTGTATTGATGCTTTACCTATTTGATGGTTCGTCGGAGGGTATAGCGGGATTTCTTATAAGCTCCCGGCTTAGAGTCCCACTCCTTGAAAGCGACAGCTCTAGCATTTAGCACAGTGCGGATGTTGCCTGTGATCCATGGCTTCTGGTTGGGGTATGTACGTACGGTCACTGTGTGGATGACGTCATCGATGCACTTATTGATGAAGATAATGATTGATTGGAACATATTCCAGTCTGTGCTAGCAAAACAGTCCTGTAGCTTAGCATCTGCTTCATCTGACCACTTTTTTGATTGATCTGGTCACTGGTGCTTCCTGCTTTAATTTTTGCTTGTAAGTAGGAATCAGGAGGATAGAATTATGGTCAGATTTTCTAAATGTATGGCGAGGGAAAGCTTTGTATGCATCTCTGTGTGTGGAGTAAAGGTGGTCCAGAGATTTTTTCCTCTGTATGCACATTTAACATGCTGAATTTGGTAAAATGGATTTAAGTTTCCCTGCATTAAAGTTCCCGGCTACTTGGTGCGCCACCTCTGGGTGAGCGTTTTCTTGTTTGCTTATGGCGGAATACAGCTCATTAAATGCTCTCTTAGTGCCAGCCTTTGACTGTGGTGGTATGTAAACAGCTACGAAAAATACAGATGAAAACTCTATAGGTAGTGTGGCAGACCAGGGGGTTGGGTCAAAACGTTTAGTCATGAGTTTAGTACCCCAGGTACTCCACTTGCTCGAACGCTATTTTGCATTTCTTGGGGATCGCGGTCAACCCGACTTGTCTGAGCACATCCAGAACCGCCTGGAGGCGCATCAGGTGCTCTTCCCAACCTTGGCTGTGGATGATGATATCATCCCAATATGCTGCTGCGTACTGCCTGTGTGGTCGAAGTACTTTGTTCATCAGTCGCTGGAATGTGGGCGGGGCTCCGTGGAGACCGAATGGGAGCACCCGGTACTGATACAATCCGTCTGTTGTCAAAAACGCCATCTTCTCCCAGGAGGTTCTGCCAACGATACCTGCCAATATCCTTTGGTCAGGTCAAGGGTGCTGATGTACCGGGCCTTTCCCAATCGTTCGATGAGCTCATCCACCCTCTGCATGGGGTAGGCGTAGAATAAGCTTATGTCGTTCACACCCCGGAAATCATTACAGAAGCGCAGGCTACCGTCCGGTTTGGGCACCAACACGATGGGCTGCAACATGCACTGTGAGACTCTTCAACGACCCCCATCCTCAGCATAGCCTCCACTTCCTGTTTCACGGCCTTCCTTCGGGCATCTGGAATCTGATATGGCCTCTTTCGTATCATTTCCCCGGGCCGGGTACGGACGTGGTGTTCAATGAGGGTCGTGCGGCCCGGCTTCTCGGAGAACACCGCCGTGTTTCCGATCGATGAGCTCCTTGAGCTCTTGCTTCTGGGCCGGGTCGAGGTCCTCATTGCTCGGGACCACCACTGGTACCGATGGCGTCCTGGGTCCCAACCATAACATGGCCAAGGCTGTCCTCTCGTGCCACTTCTTCAACAGGTCACGTGGTCAATCTGTTGGGATTTCCTTCTCCCGGGCTGGTTTCTGTCTCCCAGGTTGCCGTACGTGGTAATTGACAGGTCCCAGCTTCTCGATCACCTTGTATGGCCCATGCCATGTTGCCAGGAACCTACTTTCGGCCGTGGGGATCAAGACCAACACCCTGTCTCCCACCTGAAATTCTCAGGGCTGGGCTCCTCGATTGTAGACCTGAGCTTGGGCGCATTGGGCCTTCTACATATGTTCCCTCACGACTGGCCATATGGCTGTCATCCACTCCCTCATCGTCCCCACGTGCTCTACCACGCTGCGTAAGGGAGTCGGTTGGGCTTCCCACACCTCCTTGGCGAGGTCCAGTAGGCCGCGTGGCCTCCTCCCATAGAGGAGTTCAAAAGGGGTAAACCCAGTGGAGAATTGGGGTACTTCTTAGATTGAGAACATTAGGTGGGATAGTAGCTGGTCCCAGTTCTTCCCGTCCTGCTCGATGACCTTCCGCAGTATTTGTTTGAGCATTTTATTGAACCGCTCGACGAGCCCATCCGTCTGCGGGTGAAAGACGGAGGTCCGGATCTGCTTGATCTGCAGGAGAGCTCACAAATCTTTCATTAGGCGGAACATAAACTCAGTACCTTGGTCTGTCAGGATCTCGTTCGGGATGCCCACCCGGCTAAAGAGGTGGAACAGCTCCCAGGCAATTCCCTTGGACACCGCCGCCCGTAGGGGAATGGCCTCGGGATACCGGGTGGCATAGTCTACGATTACCAGGATGTACCAATGTCCTCGTGCTGTTTTTACCAGGGGTCCCACTATGTCCATGGCGATGCGTTCAAAAGGCACCCCGATCGGTAGGGGGACCAGTGGGTTTTCGGAAGTGTGCCTTTGGGGCAGTCATTTGACACTGCGGGCAGCTGCGACAGTAGTCTTCCACGGCCCTCCTCATCCCGGGCCAGTGAAACTGGGCGGCGATCCATTCCTGGGCCTTCTCCACTCCCAGGTGCGCCCCCGACAGGTGGGTGTGGGCCAGATGAAGAACAGTTCCCACGTACCGTTGGGGCAGCAACAATACTTCTCGAAGTTCCCCCTGTTGGCGCGACACCTGATACAAAAGTTTATTCTTGATTTGGAAATGGGGGTGTCACCAGTCACTCACCCCGGAAGTAGCTGTCACTTGGGCGGTGGCGGCTTTCAAGTTAGTGTCCTCCCACTGGGCCATCCCGAATTGTCCCCTCAGTTGGCCTCCAGGGGGTGTCTCGACTGGCCCCTCAAAATCAAGGAGGGGGAGGCTGGGCTCCTCCTCCCGTGGTTCCCCAGGGGGGTCGGGTTCCGGCACCCCCTCCGACTCCAGACCTGTAGATACAGGTTGGTCAACCGTTTGCTTCCGGGCCACACAGGCGATGGGTCATCCTTGCTCGTCTATGGACGGCTCGTACTGTCTTCCTCAGCTCGTGCCCCCACAGGGCCGCGAACTGTGGACAATATCGTCCCACTAGGAGAGGTACCGGCAACTTGGGTACTGCACCCATTGTCATCTGGCAGTTCCCTTGTGGCATCACGATGTTGGTCCATACGGTTGGATACTGCTTTGTGTCCCCGTGACCACAGGAAATGGACATCTCCCTACCACGTTCGGTCTCCTGGTTCAGCAGGCTCGTGGTTACGAGGGTAACCATACTTCCGGAGTCTAATAGAGCTTCAGTGTCGTGTCCGTCAACCTTCACCGGGACCATGGGTGCAGTTGATTCGTGGTGTGTGCAACAGGAGGTGACGTAGTTCACTGCATGTTCCACCTCGCTTCCAGGGCTTGCTGATGGCATCGATTCCTCTCGAGCCGGGCAATTCCAGGCCATGTGGCCCCGGGCGCCACATGCAAAACACCTCCTTTGGTCTCCATCTACCTGGGGTCGTCGGTGGCGGGTCGGCCCTACCCCAGCCGTCTCTCCATGGGTTTGCGGTTCTTTTGCCCTGCTGACTGTCGGTTCGGGGTACCCAGCAGTGGGGTTGTCCTTCCGACTTCTCGAATGGGTTGCCGACTTGGCCCGGCTCCCACTCAGCAGGGCCTGAGTGTTCTGATGCTTCTCCACTGCTTCCAGGAGGCCCTCCAAGGTTTGGGGAGTGCATAGACTCGCTGCCCTCTTCATGTCGTGGGGTAGTGCCCGTAGGAAGCGAACCATGACCACTTTGTCTAGGAGGGAGAGGGTGGGTACGTCGGTTAGGAGCCATCCCCTGGTGACGCGTAGTATGTCGCTCATCTGGGCTCGGGGGGATGCGTTGGCTATGAACCTCCAGTTGTGGAATAGTTGAGCCTGATGGGCCAGGCTGTTTCGATGTCGTCATCTTCTGTTAGCTTGATTAAAAACTGGTTTGGATGTGATTCAGTAGACACTCCTCCTTGTAGCTTCCTGATTTCCTCAATGAGGCGAACGTTTTGTAGCCGTTGTTCCTCCAGCATTCGTTCCTGAACTGCCTGTTGGGCTTGTTGGGCCCAGAAGAACTGAGCTATCATCTCGTCCATGCTGATGTAAATGTCAACCCTGATCTGACCATGTTGTCAGAGTGCCCGCATTCTCCACCACTTGTGGCAGACCAAGTTGGTTGTAGTCATAGCAGATAATATTCACATTTTTGGTGACTTTAATATTGACATGAAAAAGTCCACAGACCCACTCCAAAAGGCTTTCGGCGCCATCATCGACTCAATGGGTTTTGTCCAACATGTCTCTGGACCTACTGACTGCCACAGTCATACTCTGGACCTAGTTTTGTCCTGTGGATTAAATGTTGTGGATCTTAATGTTTTTCCCCATAATCCTGGACTATCGGACCACCATTTTATTACGTTTGCAATCGCAACAAATAATCTGCTCAGACCCCAACCAAGGAGCATCAAAAGTTGTGCTATAAATTCTCAGACAACCCAAAGATTCCTTGATGCCCTTCCCAACTCCCTCTGCCCACCCAAGAATGTCAGAGGACAAAAATCAGTTAACCACCTAACTGAGGAACTCAAATTAACTTCTTTGGGATAAGGGGCAGTATTTTCACGGCCGGATAAAAAACGTACCCGATTTAATCTGGTTACTACTCCTGCCCAGTAACTAGAATATGCATATAATTAGTGGATTTGGATAGAAAACACTCTGAAGTTTCTAAAACTGTTTGAATGGTGTCTGTGAGTATAACAGAACTCATATGGCAGGCCAAAACCTGAGAAGATTCCATACTGGAAGTGCCCTGTCTGACAATTTATTGTCCTTCTGTTGCATCTCTATCGAAATTACAGCATCTGTGCTGTTACGTGACACATTCTAAGGCTTCCATTGGCTCTTTAAAGTGGAATGGGGTGCCGCTAGAAAGTGGAATGGGGTGTCTGCTGTCTCTGGGAAAAGTATAGGAGCAGAGTTTGTAAGTGGTCAGCCTGAGGACAGTGAGACTGGAGATGCGCGGTTACGAGAACTCGCCATTTTTTTCTTTCTCTCTTTGAATGAATGCAACGTTGGCCGGTCGGAATATTATCGCTATTTTACAAGAAAAATATCATAAAAATAGATTTTAAACAGCGTTTGACATGCTTCTAAGTACGGTAATGGAATATTTAGAATTTTTTGTCACGAAATGCGCTCGCGCGTTACCCTTCGGATAGTGACCTGAACGCACGAACGAAACGCCGCTGTTTGGATATAACTATGGATTATTTGGAACCAAAACAACATTTGTTGTTGAAGTAGAAGTCCTGGGAGTGCATTCTGACGAAGAACAGCAAAGGTAATCCAATTTTTCTAATAGTAATTCTGAGTTTAGGTGACCCCGAAGTTGGCGGATGTCAAAATAGCTAGCCATGATGGCCGAGCTATGTACTCAGAATATTGCAAAATGTGCTTTCGCCGAAAAGCTATTTTAAAATCGGACATAGCGATTGCATGAAGGAGTTCTGTATCTATAATTCTTAAAATAATTGTTATGTATTTTGTCAACGTTTATCATGAGTAATTTAGTAAATTAACCGGAAGTTTTCGGTGGGTATGCTAGTTCTGAACATCACATGCTAATGTAAAAAGCAGTTTTTTGATATAAATATGAACTTGATTGAACAAAACATGCATGTATTGTATAACATAATGTCCTAGGAGTGTCCTCTGATGAAGATCATCAAAGGTTAGTGCTGCATTTAGCTGTGGTTTGGGTTTATGTGACATATATGCTTGCTTGGAAAATGGCTATGTGATTATTTGTGTCTATGTACTCTCCTAACATAATCTAATGTTTTGCTTTTGCTGTAAAGCCTTTTTGAAATCGGACAATGTGGTTAGATTAACGAGAGTCTTATCTTTAAAATGGTGTAAAATAGTTGATTGTTTGAGAAAATTGAATTGTGGTATTTTAGTTGGTTTTGTATTTCGCGCCGTGCGATGCCATTGGCTGTTGGCTAGGGGTTCCGCTGGCGGAACGGGGTTACGCTTTCGGAACGTCTAGATGCAAGAGGTTAACCTTGCGCAATACCCTAGATGCAGTTGCACCCCTAAAAACTAAAAACATTTGTCATACGAAACTAGCTCCCTGGTATACAGAAAATACACAAGCTCTGAAGCAAGCTTCAAGAAAATTGGAACGGAAATGGCGCCACACCAAACTGGAAGTCTTCCGACTAGCTTGGAAAGACAGTGCCATGCAGTATCGAAGAGCCCTCACTGCTGCTCAATCATCCTATTTTTCCAACTTAATTGAGGAAAATAAGAACAATCCGAAATTTATTTTTGATACTGTCGCAAAGCTAACTAAAAAGCAGCATTCCCCAAGAGAGGATGGCTTTCACTTCAGCAGTAATAAATTCATGAACTTCTTTGAGGAAAAGATCATGATCATTAGAAAGCAAATTACGGACTCCTCTTTAAATCTGCGTATTCCTCCAAAGCTCCGTTGTCCTGAGTCTGCACAACTCTGCCAGGACCTAGGATCAAGGGAGACACTAAAGTGTTTTAGTACTATATCTCTTGACACAATGATGAAAATAATCATGGCCTCTAAACCTTCAAGCTGCATACTGGACCCTATTCCAACTAGACTACTGAAAGAGCTGCTTCCTGTGCTTGGCCCTCCTATGTTGAACATAATAAACGGCTCTCTATCCACCGGATGTGTACCAAACTCAATAAAAGTGGCAGTAATAAAGCCTCTCTTGAAAAAGCCAAATCTTGACCCAGAAAATATTAAAAACTATCGGCCTATATCGAATCTTCCATTCCTCTCAAAAATGTTAGAAAAAGCTGTTGCGCAGCAACTCACTACCTTCCTAAAGACAAACAATGTATACGAAACGCTTCAGTCTGGTTTTAGACCCCATCATAGCACTGAGACTGCACTTGTGAAGGTGGTAAATTACCTTATAATGGCATCAGACCGAGGCTCTGCATCTGTCCTCGTGCTCCTAGATCTTAGTGCTGCTTTTGATACCATCGATCACCACATTCTTTTGGAGAGATTGGAAACCCAAATTGGTCTACACGGACAAGTTCTGGCCTGGTTTAGATCTTATCTGTGGGAAAGATATCAGTTTGTCTCTGTGAATGGTTTGTCCTCTGACAAATCAACTGTAAATTTTGGTGTTCCTCAAGGTTCCGTTTTAGGACCCCTATTGTTTTCACTACATATTTTACCTCTTGGGAATGTCATTCGAAACATACTGTTACATTTCACTGCTATGCGGATGACACACAGCTGTACATTTCAATGAAACATGGTGAAGCCCCAAAATTGCCCTCGCTAGAAGCCTGTGTTTCTGTCACGTCCTGACCAGTAGAGGGTGTACTTGGGTCAGGACGTGGCAGAAGGGAGTGTGTGTTTTATTGTTTCATTGATTTTGGCCGTGTGACTTCCAATCAGGCACAGCTGTAGAGGGTTGTGGTTGATTGGGAGTCACACATAAGTTGCCTACGTTTCCTTTGTGTTTCGTGGGTAATTGTGTTTGTCATTCTGGTTGCACCTGACAGGACTGTGTTGGCTGTCAGTTTTGTTGTTTTTTTGTGAATTGCATAGTGTTCGTGTATTAAATATGACGAACCCTAACTCCGCCGCATTTTGGTCCACTTCTTCCTCAGACAGCCGTATACAGAATTACCCACCAAACCAGGACCAAGCGGCGGAAGAGGAAGGAGCAGCAAGAGTACAGCATGATGGACCAATGGACTTGGGAACAGATCCTGGACGGAGAGGGACCATGGACTCAGGCTGGGGATTATCGCCTCCCGCAGTGGGAGATTGAAGCGGCAAGAGCGGGCGAGGCGCTATTACGAGGAGAGAGAGCGCAAGGAGCGCGAGAGGCAGCCCCAAGATTTTTTTTGGGGGGGCACACGGGACAGTCGGTGGAGCTGAGGTCGGAACCATAGCCAGTTGGGATGACATTGGAGGTGAGCGAGGGATATGTGGCAGAGACTGTGACAGGGTTAATGGGGAAATTAGGAGAGAGAGAGAAGAGAGAGCTGCTAGTGTGGTGCATAAAGTACGGCATTCGCCCTAATGAGCGTGTCGTGGGAATGATGTCACCTGAGGCAGCTCTCCATACTCGTCTTGAGGTGTGTGCTGGTTGTCTGGTAAAGACTGTGCCTGCGCTCAGAAACAGGCCTCCTGCATGTCTTCCCAGCCCTGCACGTCCTGTGCCTACGCCCAGAACCAAGCCTCCTGCATGTCTTCCCATCCTGGTCAAGCCCGTGCCTCCTCCACGGACCAGTACTCCAGTGGGTCTCCCTATCCTGGTCAAGCCCGTGTCTCCTCCACGGACCAGTCCTCCAGTGGATCTCCCTATCCTGGTCAAGCCCGTGCCTCCTCCACGGACCAGTCCTCCAGTGGGTCTCTCCATCCTGGTCTCTCCTGTGCCACCTCCTCAAACCAGGCCTCCAGCGGGTCTTCCCAGACTGGTGAGTCCAGGGCCTGCGCCCAGAGCCAGGCCTCCGTTATGTCTCCCCAGCCTGGTGAATCCTGAGCCGGAGCTGCCAGACTTCCCGGTTCTGCCAGAGTGGCCAGATTGCCCGGTTCTGCCAGAGTGGCCAGACTGCCCGGTTCTGCCAGAGTGGCCAGACTGCCCGGTTCTGCCAGAGTGGCCCGACTGCCCGGATCTGCCAGGGTGCCCTGCCTGCCCTCCGGCCCAGCCCAAGTGGTCCTCCTGCCCTCCGGTCCAGCCCGAGTGGCCCTCCTGCCCCCCGGTCCAGCCCGAGTGGCCCTCCTGCCCCCCAGGCCCAGCCCCCCGGCCCAGCCCGAGTGGCCCTCCTGCCCCCCGGCCCAGCCCGAGTGGCCCTCCTGCCCCCCGGCCCAGCCCGAGTGGCCTGCCTGCCCCCCGGCCCAGCCCGGGTGGCCCGCCTGTCCTCCGGCCCAGCCCGAGTGGCCCGTCTGCCAGGGTCAGCCCGAGTGGCCCGTCTGCCCGGCGCAGCTATCGGCGCCACCAAAGTGGGCGACGCCGAAGGTGGAGCGAGGTCCACGTCCTGCACCTGAGCCACCTCCAGGATAGGTGGGTTGGGGAGGGAGGGTGTAGCACAGTGCCGTCGGTGATGGCAGCCACCCTCCCTTCCCTCCCTTATTGTTTAGGTGTTCATTTTTGTTGGGTTATTGGGGATTTTCTTGTGTTTTCCTTTTTTAGGTGCATCCCGGGGTCTGCACCTTGAGGGGGGGGGTACTGTCACGTCCTGACCAGTAGAGGGTGTAGTTGGGTCAGGATGTGGCAGAAGGGAGTGTGTGTTTTATTGTTTCATTGATTTTGGCCGTGTGACTTCCAATCAGGCACAGCTGTAGAGGGTTGTGGTTGATTGGGAGTCACATATAAGTTGCCTACTTTTCCTTTGTGTTTCGTGGGTAATTGTGCTTGTCATTGTGGTTGCACCTGACAGGACTGTGTTGGCTGTCAGTTTTGTTGTTTTTTTGTGAATTGCATAGTGTTCGTGTATTAAATATGACGAACCCTAACTCCGCCGCATTTTGGTCCACTTCTTCCTCAGACAGCCGTTACAGTTTCAGACATAAGGAAGTGGATGGCTGCAAACGTTCTACTTTTAAACTCGGACAAAACAGAGATGCTTGTTCTAGGTCCCAAGAAACAAAGAGATCTTCTGTTGAATCTGACAATTAATCTTGATGGTTGTACAGTCGTCTCAAATAAAACTCTGAAGGGCCTCGACATTACTCTGGACCCTGATTTCTCTTTTGAAAAACATATCAAGACTGTTTCAAGGACAGCTTTTTTCCATCTACGTAACATTGCAAAAATCAGAAACTTTCTGTCCAAAAATGATGCAGGAAAATTAATCCATGCTTTTGTTACTTCTAGGTTGGACTACTGCAATGCTCTACTTTCTGGCTACCCGGATAAAGCACTAAATAAACGTCAGTTAGTGCTAAATACGGCTGCTATAATCCTGACTAGAACCAAAAAATTTGATCATATTACTCCAGTGCTGGCCTCCCTACACTGGCTTCCTGTTAAGGCAAGGGCTGATATCAAGGTTTTACTGCTAACCTACAAAGCATTACATGGGCTTGCTCCTACCTATCTTTCAGATTTGGTCCTGCTGTACATACCTACACGTACGCTACAGTCACAAGACGCAGGCCTCTTAATTGTCCCTAGAATTTCTAAGCAAACAGCTGGAGGCAGGGCTTTCTCCTATAAAGCTCAATTTTTTATGGAATGGTCTGCCTACCCATGTGAGAGACGCAGACTCGGTCTCAACCTTTAAGTCTTTCCTGAAGACTCATCTCTTCAGTTGGTCCTATGATTGAGTGTAGTCTGGCCCAGGAGTGTGAAGGTGAACGGAAAGGCTCTGGAGCAACGAACCGCCCTTGCTGTCTCTGCCTGGCCGGTTCCCCTCTCTCCACTGGGATTCTCTGCCTCTAACCCTATTACAGGGGCTGAGTCACTGGCTTACTGGTGTTCTTCCATGCCGTCCCTAGGAGTGGTGCGTCACTTGAGTGGGTTGAGTCACTGACGTGGTTTTCCTGTCTGAGTTGGCGCCCCCCCTTGGGTTGTGCCGTGGCGGAGATCTTTGTGGGCTATACTCGGCCTTGTCTCAGGATGGTAAGTTGGTGGTGTGGGGGCTGTGCTTTGGCAAAATGGGTGGGGTTATATCCTGCCTGTTTGGCCCTGTCTGGGGGTATCATCGGATGGGGCCACAGTGTCTCCTGACCCCTCCTGTCTCAGCCTCCAGTATTTATGCTGCAGTATTTTATGTGTTGGGGGGCTAGGGTCAGTCTGTTATATCTGGAGTATTTCTCCTGTCTTATCCGGTGTCCTGTGTGAATTTAAGTATGCTCTCTCTAATTCTCTCTTTCTCTCTTTCTTTCTTCCTCTCTCTCGGAGGACCTGAGCCCTAGGACCATGCCTCAGGACTACCTGGCATGATGACTCCTTCCTGTCCCCAGTCCACCTGGCCGTGCTGCTGCTCCAGTTTCAACTGTTCTGCCTGCGGCTATGGAACCCTGACCTGTTCACCGGACGTGCTACCTGTCCCAGACCTGCTGTTTTCAACTATCTAGAGCGGTTGGGATACTCTGAATGATCGGCTATGAAAAGCCAACTGACATTTACTCTTGAGGTGCTGACTTGTTGCATCCTCGACAACTACTGTGATTATTGTTATTTGACCATGCTGGTCATTTATGAACATTTGAACATCTTGGCCATGTTCTGTTATAATCGCCACCCGGCACAGCCAGAAGAGGACTGGCCACCCCTCATAGTCTTGTTCCTCTCTAGGTTTCTTCCTAGGGAGTTTTTCCTAGCCACCGTGCTTCTACACCTGCATTACTTGCTGTTTGGGGTTTTAGGCTGGGTTTCTGTACAGAACTTTGAGATATCAGCTGATGTAAGAAGGGCTATATAAATACATTTGATTTGATTTGGGTCAAAACATTTACACAGATCAGACACGGACAGAGTAGGATTAGCTAAGTTTCAAAGGTGTTTATTAAAATAATAGTCCAAAAGTAAATAATAGGTATCCCCAAGAGACCCTCTCAGGGATACCGTCTTCTGGGCACCGGGTCTTGCTGTATCCTGTGGGGATCAAAAACTGAACTCCCTTCTGTTACCTCTGGTACCGTCCCCAACTACACGGGAGTCCTTTCCTCCCCCAGTCTCTCTCCTGTGTGCTGCCCTTCTGGCAGCTTTATGGGACTTGTACAGCTGGTGAGCAATCAGCCCTTGATTACTCACAAATCCCCAATCAGCCCCAATTAGTCCTGGCCAGAGAGCCCGTCGAGACCTGGCACGTCCAGCAGATGGAGCCATCGCCTCGTGATGTATACTCTGTCTGTCACCAGGCCTCGACGAGTCTCCCCCTGGTGGCTGACCTGCTGTACGCCACAGTAGATAGTGTGGTCTACAGCTTATCATGTGATACTCTACCTCAGGTGAGCAATAGCTCGAGACTTCCTTAGATATCATGCACCAGCTGTTATTTACAAAAATACATAGTCAGCCGCCCCTTGTCTTACTAGACTCCGCTGTTCTATCCTGCCGGTACAGCTAATAACCAGCCAGCTATATGTTGATAGTGTCGTCGTTCAGCCACGACTCCGTGAAGCATAAGATATTGTAGTTTTGAATGTCCCGTTGGTAGTTCAATCTTGAGCATAATACTGTCACCTCCAGGTAGGTGTTTGTCCCCCTTTGTGGTGGGAGTGTCAGGTTCTTGTCCAGTTCTAGCATTTAGGTCGCCACAGACTAGTACATGTTCCTAAGCCTGGAAATGGTTGATCTCCCCCTCTAGGATAGAGAAGCTGTCATCGTTAAAATATGGGGATTCTATTGGGGGGATATAGGTAGCTCACATGAGGACATTTTTCTCTGTTGAGATCATTTCCTTATTCATTTCTAGCCAGATGTAAAACGTTCCTGTTAGGCTAATTTAATAGAGTAGGTTAGGTCTGCTCTACCAAATTAGCATACCCTCTTTCACACCTGGTAGTTTGGTGGATTGGACTTCCAGCTCTCTGTAACCTAGAGGGCAACCAGTGGGTCCATCTCCTCTATACCATGTTTCTTGTTGGATGACAATGTCTGTATTTCCAATTTCTTTAACGAAATCCCGATTCCTGCTCTTTAGGCCAAAGGCAGGTTTCTTTAGACCTTGTATATTCCAGAATGAGGTTGCTACAGTAGGTGTTAGCAGAGCATGTTGAGCATCTGATACATACCTCATAGGTTACAGGATGGGGCTTGGGGGGTGCACTAGTGGAGGTTGGGCCTGTTGCTCTGCTCACGGCCTGGGCATATGTTGAGGTCCTTGCTGCAAAGGAGGGGGGCATGGGGGGAGCAGAAGGGGCATAGGTCTGATCTGGGGGGGGGGGGCTATATAGGGTGTGGCCAGGGTTTGTTTGGGGTGGTCTCAGCTGTTGGATGGTATTTCCAGGTTTCTGCTGTGTTTCTTCTGCAGGTTTTGGTTTGTTAGAAGTTTTTTCTTGACAGTCCTTGGCAGTAATTTTGTTTTAAGAATGGAATTTGATTTGAAGGTTTTGATGTAGAGGGTAGTAAGTCCTTGCAAATAAATGCAAATGTATCTACATTTACCCAACTATAATTCTATTTTTTTGCAGAAGAACTCAGGAGCCCATGAGCCCATGATCTCTCTCTGCCAATTATGTCTGTTTTGTTCTCTGGTGTGTGTGACATCACCAGCTAGCTGCTAGCAGATACAGAGGTCGTATAGTCTAGTTGTCTGCTGGGAGCTGGGATCCAATAGTCTCAATATTCTGGAGTAGTTACTATACTCATCTCCTTTCATTGTGTCAAGTTGGCTTCTATTCTTGTCTCCTCTCCTTCATATGCTTTGATCTGAAAACCCAGGATAGGTGGAGTGGAGGCAATATTTTGGAAACCCATACAGTCTATCATCTATATCAGTCGATATGAAAGAAAGGCGGAGGAAACCATAACATTTGAAATAGTTTGGGAAGTGCTAGGGAAATTGAGGAAATCTCCCATTGACATAATGTAAGATTTAAACAGTTCAAACGTTTGATTTATGCACTTGTATTGTATCTCCAGTTATGATTGGGCCCATACGACAGTAAGGAGTAAACAAAGAGAATTGATTTACGTACGATAATAGACAACAGCTGCAGTACTGCGTCATTGTGTCCTTCAATGACATAGCTGTTATTGACAGTCAATGCAAATACAATGCAAATAAACATCTTAGAGTGAGAGAGAAAGTTGCAGACTGTCAGCTAGGCTGCCAACATGTATGCCTCTGGGTCAAGAAATGTGTCGCTGCTTCTCTAAGCTCAGAGGTGTGCTTGTCTGTCTGCTTAGGTGTGTGTGTGTGTGTGTGTGTGTGTGTGTGTGTGTGTGTGTGTGTGTGTGTGTGTGTGTGTGTGTGTGTGTGTGTGTGTGTGTGTGTGTGTGTGTGTGTGTGTGCTCCTGTGTCTGCCTGCTAATGTCAGTGTGTGTGTGTAAATGAGGGCTCCATCTATAAATATCAGTAGTGTTAGCATCCGAGGGAGTGCAGACAGCAGCAGCATTATCCAGACAGCCTGTTCTAATGACGTCTGTTGACAGCATTAATTATGCCAAGGGCCTTTGTGTGTCTTTGTTTACAGCGTTAAGGCATTTCACATTCCACCTGTTTCAAAGCTTCAAATGTCATGCCTCTTTACTGAGGCCTCACTGCATGTGTTGTTCCAGCCATCTCTCTGCCAGACAGACACTCCACCGCGCCCAGCCCTGGAGCAGACATCCTGTGGGCTGATGGTGTAACTTCTCTGGCTGGCCTACATCTGAACAGAACCTCTAGTCCTCCTGTGTGTCTGACAGCACAGCTGCAGGAGGTGAGAAATCCTCTAAGATCTGAGAGGTGAGGACTGACAGGTAGAGGAGAGATTTTAGTTGAGTGTCAAAAGATGAGGGGATGAGAAGAGATGCAGCAGTAGTGTGTGTGTGTGTGTGTGTGTGTGTGTGTGTGTGTGTGTGTGTGTGTGTGTGTGTGTGTGACTGACATAGAACCAGAATCATCTGTGCACCACAACACTGAGTTATCCCACTGAGTTAAAACCCAAACTATGTTTTTACACATTATGTGCTAATCTTTGAAATGCTTTCTCAATGCAATTATTGCCACCACGAATGAACCTGTCATACGATCTCATAGTTGGCAGATCAAGAGTGGTTTAGACACTGTCCTTCAGAATGCCTCTCCCACATACAGTACACTAGAGCCATAGATGTGGTAAAGAGGTCAATGGAACGCAGACTGTGGGGGATAGAAGGACGCAGGATTGGGGCACATAAAACAAATCTGATCTAACAAAGTGGATATTTGTCTAATCCGTCATGATTGATGCATTGTAACAGGCCCACAATGTGGTTACTAAAGTCAGATTTGGATATATTTGGCTGTTTTCGCTGCATAACATGTAGAAGTTGTTTCTTTTCAGGTACAGAAGAAGTGACTGATAAATGATAACTCCCTTTTGTGTTAGCTGGTACCATAGCTGGCATGCAGAAATCGGTGGTGCTAGTGAAAGTTGTTTTTAACTGCAATGCAGTTGATTGGTGAACATGTGTTGGGGTTGACATCCATAAATGTAGGCACATTTTACTAGGGGGCAATGAGGAGATTTGGGATCTTTCCCCCACAAGTTTCAATGGAATTTCCATTTTTGGGTTGAGTTCCATTGACCTCTTTACTGCATCTAATTAAGTGCATCTTGACATTTTAACATTGCAAACAACAGAATGTTGAATAACAGTTTCTAAGCAATCTGTGTCAAGTAATTATATTGAGGGAGAACAGAGCAGAGCAGTTGACCTGTCTGGTGTTGTTGTTGTTGTGATCAGAGCTCAGAGCAGAGACCAGTGTGTATCTCAGCATCAGTCACTGGTAAAGGGTGACTCCTCATTTCCTAATACTAGCCATGTCCTCTTTTCAACTAGGATGATGTCAGCTAAACAACCCTCTACCTTGAGACTGTCATGCACACACAGAACTAGAATGAGATATATCTATGCATGCACACTCACATTCATCCAAAATACTCTAGAATCTAGATCATGGCGAGAGTACATTCCCTGAGCTACACGTCCACTCTTTTGTTCTCTCACATTCTGTTGTTGTGGACCATATGATCATTCATCTCACTGCTTTTTCTGCTGCCAGTTGGAAAGAATTAGGAAATATTCAATGTGACTGCTGGATACTCTGCCATATGGTTTGGGTTATGTTATTGTGATATAAACAGTGGAAAGATATTAGTGGGACAGAGAGAGAGTCTTGATCTGATGGTGTGCTGCTCAGAGACACGTGGAGGACATCGCGGCTGCAGCGCTACTGCACTTCTCTGTGATAGCTATCTGAGAGGAGAGGAAACAGACATGTGGATCAAAGACCTGTCTGTGTGCCTGTCTGCATGCCTGCCAGTCTGTCTGCCAGTCTATCCACAGCAGCTAAGGATACACCTGAGGATACAATGCATCCAACGAGTTTTGAATGGCAAGAGTGATGGAATTCTAGAACTCAATAGACTGCTCTGGAATGCTATACTCTGTCTAGAATGTTATGAAAGATATGATGAATCTGACTCATCACAACAGGGCATGCCACACAATACATTCCTGAGTCCATTCTTGTCTCAGGGTATACATGTGATATCTTTATGCAAAACATTTGCTATGTAAGGGCCGGGATAATGATCAATGAGGGCCTACGCGTTTTATGGAAAATAATGAAAGACGGTGTGTTCAACAACGTGCTAGCGGAGTGTAACTGACATTCCACTGAGTTGCATTATTTTCCAGAGAATGCATAGAGCCCCGAGTTGATTATCCCTTTGATACGATGCGTCCAATGTAACACATTTGCTGCTATAAATGTGTTCAACATCAAACTCAAAGTAGACAGCCCTCGGCCCTAAACCCTCAACCCATGAATGACGTTTTACACCCGAGTGTACCTTAAATGTCCCTTGCCCAAGCGAGAAAGAGTGATGATCGAAGAGGCAACATCCTTGGAAATCTGGAAGTTGAGTTTTAAACAACCAACCTAAAGCTATTAATGTACCTAGTAAGCTAACGTATCTAACTAGCACTCCTGTTAGATAGCTAGCTACAGTTACCCATAACTGGCTAGCTAGTTTTATAGTTTGGTCATTTATTCCAATACATTTCAGAATTCCCCAAAATATGTTTATGAACCGAGCTACATTTTATAGGCTCCTCACTACGAGACTACGCCAACGCTAAAATCAATGTCTCTCTCTCTCTATATATATATATATTTTATCAAGCTAGCTTTATATTTTTTTCTGACATGCTGAAAATCTAACCTTGTTGATTCAATTTTACACTTCACGGCCAGCAGAGTTTGACATGTGACTACAGTTTGTATTGAATTGTGGCCATGGTATATTGGCCATATACCACAACCCCCCGAGGTGCCTTATTGCTATTTTAAACTGGTTACCAATGTAATTAGAGTAGTAAAAATAAATGTTTTGTCATACACGTGCTATATGGTCTGATATACCAGGGCTGTCAGCCAATCAGCATTCAGGTCTCGAACCACCCAGTTTATAACAGACTATATACCATGGGTATGACAAAACATTTCATTTTACTGCTCTATTTAATTTGGTAACTTCTTAGGGATAGCCCCCTTTTTTTCAATTTTCACCTGAATGACAAACCCAAATCTAACTGCCTGTAGCTCAGGCCCTGAAGCAAGGATATGCATATTCCAGGAACCATTTGAAAGGAAACACTTTGAAGTTTGTGGATATGTGAATTGAATGTAGGAGAATATAACACAATAGATCTGGTAGAAGAAAATACAAAGAAAAACCGTTTTTTTTCTACCACCATCTTTGAAATGCAACAGAAAGGTCCCTGCTCCAGCCATCACTCTGTTGTAATTCCGATGGTGTCCACAAGACGGCAGCAGTGTATGTGCAATGTTTCAGACGGATAACTTGAAGTATGAACGAACTACATGACATTTAGTGTGAAGTCACCCAGGTACATTTGGGCAAATCGTGAAGGAGACATTTGCATTCATATTACATTTTTCTGCAAGAATATCGTCAAATCTGTATACTTGGACTTTGATTTAGGTTTTCCAGTATTAGTAGCCATATTATAAGTTCAACATTTGCAAAACAACCAGTTTTCATAACTTCATAACTCTGAATATTCTTAAAATGTTTGTCCAAAAGGAAAAGACATGCTGTCGTACAAGGTTAGTAGCTATATTTTATGACAGATATAGGGTTTATGATTGGGCCCATACTCCCGTAAATACCTGGTTTATGATTGGGTCCGGATACTCCCGTAAAGCCCAGCTCATTGGATATCTAGCTAGCATTGTTTGACCCCGATTGGTGCTTATTTGACAAAGTTAGAGTTGTTCAAGTGAAGGCTGCCCGCGTCATCGGCGTGCCATGAAGGTGTCGCTCTCTGACCAAATATGGTGTCCTATTGGATATACTACACCCCTAATGATATAGTGATGTCTCGTTATGTTCTAGGATCTCGGAGGAATACATACGAACGTGATTTGACTAGTTGAAACAACGTTTAGGGTTAGATTTTCAGATTCCTTTATTTGCAAATTGAACGAGTGGAAATACAAACTCGATCGTGCATGCTATATGGAGCTTTTTAGGATATGAAAAAGGATTTTATCTAACAAAATGACACTTCATGTTATCTCTGGGACCCTTCGGATGATAAATCAGAGCAAGATTTCAGAATTTAAGTACACATTTCTTCTTCAGAGGTGCATTTATCAAGCCTATCGCGGTGAAGAAAAGTGTTTTGTTGTTAGGAGCTCTCTTCAAACAATAGCATGGAATTTTATCTTAGTAATAGCTACAGTAAATTGGACAGTGCAGTTATATTAACAAGAATTTAAGCTTTCAGCCGATATAAGACACTTATATGTACCGACATTTGTTGTTTCTCTAAAATCTGCAATCGTGACACAAGGTGCTGCATGATTCATTTTACTGCTCTAATTGTTGGTAACCAGTTTATAATAGCAATAATAAAGTTGGTAACCAGTTTATAATAGCAATAAGGCACCTCAGGGTTTTGTGGTATATGGCAAATATACCACAGCTAAGGGCTGTATATCCAGGCACTCTGCATTGCATCTTGCTAAGAACAGCCCTTAGCCATGGTATATTGGCCATATACCACACCCCCTCGGGCCTTATTGCTTAAATAATGCAAGCTCTAGAATGCCCTTCAAGCCAATCAGTATTCAACAATGCCATGGTATAAATACAGATAACTGCCTAAGTAAAGGAAACACCAACATAGTGTCTTAATAGGGTGTTGGGCCACCACAAGCCTCCAGAACATCTTCAATGCGCCTTGCCATAGATTCTAAAAGTGTCTGGATGCGACACCATTGTTTCACGAGAAATGACATAATTGTGTTTTGTTGATGGTGGTGGAAATCGATGTCTCAGGCGCCGCTCCAGAAGTGTTCAATTAGGTTGAGATCTGGTGACAGCTGCACACACACTCTAAAATCTCTTCTTCTAGCCATGGTAGCCAAAATAATGGGTAACTGGGCATTTTTATACATGACCCTAAGCATGATGGGAAGTTTTTAATTGCTTAATTAACTCAGGAACCAGACATGCGAAAAAGCATAAGCTTTCAATATACTTTATCCTCATTTACATAAGTGTTTCCTTTATTTTGGCAGTTACCTTTATTTTCTATCAGCAAATTCCCAGAGCCCTGCATATGTATAGTGCACAAGCTGTTAAAGAGTTTTTACGAGGTGTGGGTTATAAAAGCGAGTCATTTCCCCTCTCTCCAGCATGGCAGTACCTCACAGATGCAGAAGCTTGGCAAAACAAACCTTTTGGACAGCAGGAAGCTGGCGAAGCAAAATCTTTTCACACGTGGTAATGGAAAGATACCCTGATGGAGAGGGCGGGGGGGGGGGGGGGGCAGTGGGAGAGAGGGGTCAGGGAGAGAGAGGCTGGCTCAGGAGGGCCATGTGGGTTCTTCACAGGGAGAGGAACGGCTAGAAATAGACCCATCCACAGGAGGGACAGCAGAGATCAGCTAAGCACACAGAGCCCTGACCTGTATGTAGCGGGTTTGCTATGCACCACAGGAGAACTAAGAAATGAAGAGCGACACCACGGCTGTCTTTTAGGCTTTTATGTTGATCTGCAATAGTATTGTGAAAAGACAGGACAGGAACACATCAGTCTCCAATGCACCATCTGACAAGTTGTTCTTTCTCTCTGTTTTCTCAGACTCACACAATCACACTCATACATAAAGCCATAATGTATAGTATAAAATAATAACCAGTCCCTAATACAAAGAATGTATAATCTTAATTCTTAGAGAATAGAACCATACCTGCAATAGTATTGTGAAAAGACAGGACAGGAACACATCAGTCTCCAATGCACCATCTGACAAGTTGTTCTACACAGGAGCATGAAGAAAGGTAAAACACATATCCTGTCTCACATCCCCAATACATTGCTAGGTGCTTTCAGTGTTGACAGTACCAAAATACAAAGCTCATGTCCAAAAACACTGCAACACAAACAAGTTACAACGTGAAATCGCCTTTATCCCATTCAGACCTTAGGAGGGCCAAAACTACATCTCCCATAATACAACACCATCACCAGTCAGCAGCTCAGCTAACCGTCTGCATTACAGAAAGGCATGCTAGCTAGCAACACTTTTAGCACTCTGTAAACTATATTACTAACATCAATACAACTCTGAAAGTTACGCGTTTCAATAAAAGTTACGTGTTTCAAAAAAATGCAGCACCAGTAGCGCAACAATTAAAAATAGAGACCAAAAGTAAAGTTCCTGGCGATCATAGCGATCTGACTCCCCCCTTCTGTCTGAACTTGGAATATTCTTGTTCGCGGGCTTTGGCCACCTGGTTGTTCTGTTCTGCGTTGTGTACCATTCTAATAATTTGAAGTTTGATGGAATAACCATTTTAACTCTACTACATGTACTACAGCAACACACGAACAGTGCATACACTACCACACACACCTGACGCACTTACCCTCTACATCAGGGATGGGTAACTAGCGGACCCGTTTTGTAGGCCCACGGACCAACAAAAATACGAGTTAATTTTTTTTTGTGGCGCCACCACCATAAAAGTTGCCCATCCCTGCTCTACATGATAATCAATAGCTTTCCAACAGAGACGGACATGGTTCACTGGAACATCAGTTGGGAACTGCATTCTACCAGAATGAAGTGTATTTTAATGATGCCTAGCTAAAGCATGCTGGAATGAAGGCATGTGCAACATGGTGCAGATTACATGGCTGTCTAGCCTTCCTCTTAGATATGTGGAAAAAACTACTGCAGGCTGCTGGTGAAATGGCTCACTTAAAAAGTAAAGTGTCACAGCTCACTGCAGGAGCTTCAAAAACAGCTCTTACCCAATGTTCCCTCTCTCATCAGCACCTGCAGATGCTGCAGCACTGTTAGTAATTTACTACAATGGCATCTCAGCGCAGAGGAAAGGGACTAATCACAGAATCACAATAATGAGTCATTGATTACCATTCCAGAAAATGTTTTATTCAGCAAACTTTGATAAATGACTAACCATAATGTCTTTACCACACAGAGGAATAAAAAGGTAACAGAAATATTTTAATTTGTTATTCTATGGAATATTATTATCTTGTATCTTATGATACAGTGTATTTACAGTAGACATGTTGACTTCTGTATAACTACAGGTGACCTTCAACTTGAAAGATATCCTTGTTCAGGAAAGGTTTCAGAATAGTCTCTGAGGATGGTAATGTCTTAGGGCTGGAATAAATAGATCTGTAGTATACTGTAGTCCAGGAGGTCAGAGGGGTGATGGGGGCTGTAGTTTTTAATCAGCGGCGTTGGTCTTTATCCAATAGGTCCTTGGCCTCGTTGATCTTGGCGGCCATGTAAGGAGATCCACCTGGAGAGAGAACACACATCCGCTTCTCATCAATGCTCGTCTGTTTCATCCTCTTTTTTCCTCCCTTTGTTCCCCCCCATTCCATCTCTCACCCCTCTATCCATTCCAGGTGAGAACAATATAACACAGTCTACACATGGCATGCAAGCCGTTTCCCCAGACATAAAAAAAACCTCAGTGACATCTACTGTCAGAAGTAGAGGACTTCAGTAGGCTCAGTCATTAGCCGTCTCAGTCACATCCAATCACCTTATATAGTGCTTTAACACCCGGTGGAACACTAATCACTATGGAGCACAGGAAATGGGTGTATGCTGAGCTAGCACAAACTGAGGTTGGGTCGCATACTAATAGTCTAAAGTGACTTCCTCTCCTCGTCTCCTACCCCCACCACGCTGCTCTGAAAACATAGAGATTTATCTGTGTCCTGAGGCAGAGTGGTCTGCTCAGCTCACAGGGTCAATGAGTACAGCATCCTGGGAGTAGTAGTCTGCTGTGTGACACTACCCCCCCCCCAGGTGGTGTGTTTTGTGTCAGCAGAAGCAGTACTGTGTGTGTGTGTGTTTAGGGTAATAAATGAGAGTGTTATTGTTTGCAGTGACAGAGAGCAGGGCCTGACGAAGGCCTCAACTAGTCTGCTAATCAGTCACTGACAAACACAGAACCGGCACGGCACGGCCTTCAGCACACTCACAGGGAAGGAAAGATACTAAAAACAGGGCTAGAGGCCTAGAGAGGTAGAAATAGAAAGCAGTCCGATTCCCTTTCTGAAATCTCGTCATCTTGCTCACTGGACCTTATTGGCTCAAATACAGGAAATAATGAGAGGTAATTAGCCAATCATTCCAATCCATTACTCTGACCAGGAATCGGTCCACTCTTTCCTGCCCAGACCCACCTGACAAGCTGTGGGTTATTACCCTCTCTTCTCCATCGATGTCCCAGTAACCAAACACATGAAAATTAACTATAATAGATACTGTGCTGCCTCCTGAAACAGAATACAAAAAGCCATATCCAAGGATGACAGAATTGATGGATGTTCTTACAGGTGACCCTATAGAGTTTGTAGCCCCATATTTCATCCCCTATTTATTCTTTGTCCCTCTCTCCTGCCTTCTCTCTAACTCCTCCCTCTCTCTCGCTGTCACCTCAGCCCTTATCGCCCAGTCAGAGAGGAATCCCACAGGCCATTTCTCATTTCACACTGAGTAAAAACTACACACTGTGTGTGTGTGTGTGTGTGTGTGTGTGTGTGTGTGTATTCCTCTCAGGAGAGGGAAAAACACAGTGTGGATGAGTGTGTAAAACTAGCTGCTGTGTATGTGTGTGACTTTATGTGTACACACCTCTCAGGAGAGGGAGACCAAGGGAGGCCATTAACCTTGATAGAGGACAGGTGGGGCGAGTGCACAAGCCTGACGCTGGGAAAAACACCTTGTATATGGGTTCAATAAAGACAGGTGATATGCTGTTCACACAAGAACCAGTAATAGGAGATCATCACTGTATAATTCACTCAGTTGTCTCCAATCTGTTTTTTCTCATGTCCAGTAAATTGGGATTAAACTGCCAACTGACCTTTATCTGGGTGGTTGAGGACCATGATCCTCCGGTGGGCATCTCTCACCTTGGACTTGGTGCTGGTCGGGCTATAGGGGGGAAGAGATACAGGATTGGGATTAGAAGAATGAACATAGGGCTACACACAGATTTAGCACAGGATTACAGCACCATCTAGTGGTCAAATCACATTCACAAGTTGCAGTAAGAACATCGAGTTCTTCTGACCACTAAACTATTCAGGTGTTCCCTTCTCCCTAATGTGATTGACAGTGTGAAATTTAACTAAACAAGGAAGAGAGATGACTAATATAAACCCATCAAAGACACAGAGAAATCAAACATCCTTAGCATGAACACAGACTGAAATAAAACATTGGGTACACACCCGCACAAACAGGCGAGCATGACACACACACACACTTCTGCCAGTCTTACCTGATACCAAGGATGAGGCTGGCTTCTCGCTTAGTCATCTTCTGGTCAAACCCTCCTTTATAGTAGTGTGATGAGAAGGCCTGGAGAGAGAAGAGATGTTAGTACTGAAAGTACACACACACCTAGAAATTGAGTAAGAAGGGTGGAAGTGCATTCTGTGGTACATAGGGTTCATTAACTCCCGTCGGTCAAGCACTGCCTCACAGTGCACACTGGGAGAAACTGCCAGACACACGCAAAGTGTGAGGTCTGATCACTCATCCATCTCACGTCACACACTGCTTTATTCACACACACACACACACACACTGTGGTGAGAGAGGGCAGTGGGTGCATCACCCTGTCTGGGAACCTGATGTGGAGCCTTTGGTCTGTGGAGCCATAACTCAGGTGCAGCAGGGGGAACTGAAGACCATGAGTCAGTCCACCAACTACCCACCCTACAGACAGTCAGTGGAATAAGTACTACACCACAAACATTGGTGCTTGGTGACTATCTGATGGGGCAATACATGAATCCCCCAGATTTGCAAATATGCGTCTGTAGGGTGGTGGGAGAGTTTTGGCAAAACCAGTGGGTGTCATCGTTGATCATGCATAGTTTCAGAATACAGTGTAACAAGACATACTAACAAGCAGTTGGAGTTCATTAGAAGTTGCCCAAAAAAAACATATAGGTCTACATGGTTAGACACGTTTTCATCTCCTCTTAGGATTGTGATGAACCACATAACCAAGTTAGTGGATTACTTACAGAGGTGGGCATCTTCTTAGCAGTCTGTGACAGGACTTGTCCTAGAGGCTTCCACAACTGGAAGGCATAACGACCTGAAACACAGTACTTATTTATTTTCCTACACACACAGACCCCTTTCCACTGGTCACCACAGTTATGTTCTTGTCCTGTTTTTATTTTTTTAATTTCACCTTTATTTACAACTGCGACCTGGCCAAGATAAAGCAAAGCAGTGCGACAACAAAACAGAGTTACACATGGAATAAACAAACGTACAGTCAATAACACAATAGAAAAATTTATATACAGTTTGTGCAAATGTAGTAAGATTAGGGAGGTAAGGCAATAAATAGGCCATAGTGGTGAAATAACGACAATTTAGCAATTAAAACACTGGAGTGATCGATGTGCAGAAGATGAATGTGCAAGTTGAGATACTGGGGTGGAAAGGAGCAAAAAAATAAATAACAATATGGGGATGAGGTAGTTTGATTGGCTATTTACAGATAGGTTGTGTACAGGTACAATGATCAGTAAGCTGCTCTGACAGCTGATGCTTAAAGTTAGTGAGGGAAATATAAGACTCCAGCTTTAGTGATTATTGCTATTCGTTCCTGTCATTGGCAGCAGAGAACTGGAAGGAAAGGCATTCAAAGGAGGAATTGGCTTTGGGGATGACCAGTGAAATATACCTGCTGGAGCATGTGCTACGGGTGGGTGCTGCTATGGTGACCAGTGAGCTGAGATAAGGCGGGGCTTTACCTAGCAAAGACTTGAAGATAACCTGGAGCCAGTGGGTTTGGAGACGAATATGAAGCGAGGGCCAGCCAATGAGAACATACAGGTCGCAGTGGTGGGTAGTATATGGGGCTTTGGTGACAAAACGGATGGCACTGTGATAGCAAATTGGATGTAGTCTGAGTAGAGTGTTGGAGGCTATTTTGTAAATGACATCACCGAAGTCAAGGATGGGTAGGATAGTCAGTTTTACGAGGGTATGTTTGGCAGCATGAGTGAAATGATAATTTGTTGTGAAATGGGAAGCCGATTCTAGATTTAATTTTGATTGGAGATGTTTAATATGAGTCTGGAAGGAGAGTTTACAGTCTAACCAGACACCTAGGTATTTGTAGTTGTCCACATATTCAAAGTCAGAACCATCCAGAGTAGTGATGCTAGATGGGCGGGCAGGCGTGGGCAGCAATCGGTTGAAGAGCATGCATTTAGTTTTACTTGCATTTAAGAGCAGTTGGAGGCCACGGAAGGAGTGTTGTATGGCATTGAAACTCATCTGGAGGTTTGTTAACACAGTGTCCAAAGAAGGGCCAGCAGTATACAGAATGGTGTCGTCTGCGTAGAGGTGGATCAGAGAATCACCAGCAGCAAGAGTGACATCATTGATGTATACAGAGAAAAGAGTCAGCTAGAGAATAGAACCCTGTGGTACCCCCATAGAGACTGCCAGAGGTCCGGACAACAGGCCCTCTGATTTGACACACTGAACTCTGTCTGAGAAGTAGTTGGTGAACCAGGCGAGGCAGTCATTTGAGAAACCAAGGCTGTTGAGTCTGCCGATAAGAATGCGATGATTGACAGAGTCGAAAGCCTTGGCCAGGTTGATGAAGACGGCTGCAGTATTGTTTTTTTAATCGATGGAGGTTATGATATCGTTTAGGACCTTGAGTGTGGCTGAGGTGCACCCATGACCAGCTGCACCCATGACCCTTTGAAGAGGGGGGTGACCACGGCAGCTTTCCAATCTTTAGGGATCTCACACGATACAAAAGAGTTTGAACAGGCTAGTAAAAGGGGTATAATTTTAGAAAAAGAGAGGGTCCAGATTGTCTAGCCCAGCTGATTTGTAGGGGTCCAGATTTTGCAGCTCTTTCAGAACATCAGCTATCTGGATTTGGGTGAAGGAGAAATGGGGGAGGCTTGGGCAAGTTGCTGTGGGGGGGTGGGGGGGGGTGGGGTGCAGAGCTGTTGACCGGGGTAGGGATAGCCAGGTGGAAAGCCTGGCCAGCTGTCAAAAAAATGCTTATTGAAATTCTCGATTATCGTAGATTTATCGGTGGTGACAGTGTTTCCTAGCCTCAGTGCAGTGGGCAGCTGGGAGGAGGTGCTCTTATTCTCCATGGTCTTTATAGTGTTCCAGAACTTTTTGGAGTTTGTGCTACAGGATGCAAATTTATGTTTGAAAAAGCTAGCCTTTGCTTTCCTAACTGCCTGTGTATATTGGTTCCTAACTTCCCTTAAAAGTTGCATATCGCAGGGGCTATTCAATGCTAATGCAATACACCACAGGATGTTTTTGTGCTGGTCAAGGGCAGTCAAGTCTGGAGTGAACCAAAGGCTATATCCGTTCTTAGTTCAAGATTTTTTGAATGGGGAATGCTTATTTAAGATGGTGAGGAAAACACTTTTAAAGAATAAACCAGGCATCCTCTACTGACGGAATGCGGTCAATATCATTCCAGGATACCCAGGCCAGGTATATTAGAAAGGCCTGATCGCTGAAGTGTTTTTGGGAGCATTTGATAGTGATGAGGGGTGGTCGTTTGACCGTGGCAATGAGGCAGTGATCCTGGTTGAAGACAGCAGAAGTGTATTTAGAGGACAGGTTAGTCAGAATGATATCTATGAGGGTGCCCGTGTTTACAGATTTAGGGTTGTACTTGATAATTTGTGTGAGATTGAGGGCATCTAGCTTAGACTGTAGGACGGCTGGGGAGTTAAGCATATCCCAGTTTAGGTCACCTAACAGTACAAACTCTGAAGATAAATGGGGGGCAATTAATTCACATATGGTGTCCAAGGCACAGCTGGGGGGTCTATAACAAGCGGCAACAGTGAGAGACTTATTTCTGGAAAGGTGGATTTTTAAAAGTAGAAGCCCGAACTGTTTGGGCACAGACCTGGATAGCATGACAGAACTCTGCAGGCTAACTCCACCCCCTTTGGCAGTTCTATCTTGGCGGAAAATGTTGTAGTTGGGGATGGAAATTTCAGAATTTTTGGTGGCCTTCCTAAGCCAGGATTCAGACACGGCTAGGACATCAGGGTTGGCGGAGTGTGCTAAAGCAATGAATAAAACAAACTTAGGAAGGAGGCTTCTGATGTTAACAGGCATGAAACCAAGGCTTTTACAGTTACAGAAGTCAACAAATGATAGCGCCTGGGGGCTACAGGGCCTGGGTTAACCTCTACATCACCAGAGGAACAGAGGATTAGTAGGATAAGGGTACGGCTAAACGCTATAAGGACTTGTCGTTAGAAGTCGACCGATTATGATTTTTCAACGCCGATACCGATACTGATTATTGGAGGACTCAAATAAATAATGAAACATGTTCAATTTGGTTTAAATAATGCAAAAACAAAGTGTTGGAGAAGAAATTAAAAGTGCAATATGTAAAAAAGCTAACGTTTAAGTTCCTTGCTCAGAACATGAGAACATATGAAAGCTGGTGGTTCCTTTTAACATGAGTCTTCAATATTCCCAGGTAAGATGTTTTGGGTTGTAGATATTATAGGAATTATAGGACTATTTCTCTCTATACGATTTGTATTTCATATACCTTTGACTATTGGATGTTCTTATAGGCACTTTAGTATTGCCAGTGTAACAGTATAGCTTCAGTCCCTCTCCTCGCTCCTACCTGGGCTCGAACCAGGAACACATCGACAACAGCCACCCTCGAAGCAGCGTTACCCACGTAGAGGAAGGGGAAACAACTAGTCCAAGTCTCAGAGCGAGTGATGTTTGAAACGCTTTTAGCGCGCACCCGTCTAACTAGCGAGCCATTTCACATCGGTTACACCAGCCTAATCTCGGGAGTTGACAGGCTTGAAGTCATAAACAGCGCAAAACGCACGAAAGTGCTATTTTGAACAAATGCTTACGAGCCTGCTGCTGCCTACCATCGCTCAGTCAGACTGCTCTATCAAATCATAGACTTAATTATAATATAATAAACATACAGAAATACGAGCCTTAGGTAATTAATATGGTCGAATCCGGAAACTATCATCTCGAAAACAAAACGTTCTTCCTGTTACATTGCACAATCTTCAATGTTATGTCATAATTACGTAACATTCTGGCAAGTTAGTTCGCAACGAGCCAGGCGAGCCAAACTGTTGCATATATACTGACTGCGTGCAATGAACGCAAAATGACACAATTTCACCTGGTTAATATTGCCTGCTAACTTGGATTTCTTTTAGCTAAATATGCAGGTTTAAAAATACACTGCTCAAAAAAATAAAGGGAACACTTAAACAACACAATGTAACTCCAAGTCAATCACACTTCTGTGAAATCAAACTGTCCACTTAGGAAGCAACACTGATTGACAATAAATTTCACATGCTGTTTTGCAAATGGAATAGACAACAGGTGGAAATTATAGGCAATTAGCAAGACACCCCCAATAAAGGAGTGGTTCTGCAGGTGGTGACCACAGACCACTTCTCAGTTCCTATGCTTCCTGGCTGATGTTTTGGTCACTTTTGAATGCTGGTGATGCTTTCACTCTAGTGGTAGCATGAGACGGAATCTACAACCCACACAAGTGGCTCAGGTAGTGCAGCTCATCCAGGATGGCACATCAATGCGAGCTGTGGCAAGAAGGTTTGCTGTGTCTGTCAGCGTAGTGTCCAGAGCATGGAGGCGCTACCAGGAGACAGGCCAGTACATCAGGAGACGTGGAGGAGGCCGTAGGAGGGCAACAACCCAGCAGCAGGACCGCTACCTCGGCCTTTGTGCGAGTCCTGCAAAATGACCTCCAGCAGGCCACAAATGTGCATGTGTCTGCTCAAACGGTCAGAAACAGACTCCATGAGGGTGGTATGAGGGCCCAACGTCCACAGGTGGGGGTTGTGCTTACAGCCCAACACCGTGCAGGACGTTTGGCATTTGCCAGAGAACACCAAGATTGGCAAATTCGCCACTGGCGCCCTGTGCTCTTCACAGATGAAAGCAGGTTCGCACTGAGCACATGTGACAGACGTGACAGAGTCTGGAGACGCCGTGGAGAACGTTCTGCTGCCTGCAACATCCTCCAGCATGACCGGTTTGGCGGTGGGTCAGTCATGGTGTGGGGTGGCATTTCTTTGGGGGGCCGCACAGCCCTCCATGTGCTCGCCAGAGGTAGCCTGACTGCCATTAGGTACCGAGATGAGATCCTCAGACCCCTTGTGAGACCATATGTGCGGTTGGCCCTGGGTTCCTCCTAATGCAAGACAATGCTAGACCTCATGTGGCTGGAGTGTGTCAGCAGTTCCTGCAAGAGGAAGGCATTGATGCTATGGACTGGCCCACCCGTTCCCCAGACCTGAATCCAATTGAGCACATCTGGGACATCATGTCTCGCTCCATCCACCAACGCCACGTTGCACCACAGACTGTCCAGGAGTTGGCGGATGCTTTAGTCCAGGTCTGGGAGGAGATCCCTCAGGAGACCATCCGCCACCTCATCAGGAGCATGCCCAGGCGTTGTAGGGAGGTCATACAGGCTCGTGGAGGCCACACACACACACACACTACTGAGCCTCATTTTGACTTGTTTTAAGGACTTTACATCAAAGTTGGATCAGCCTGTAGTGTGGTTTTCCACTTTAATTTTGAGTGTGACTCCAAATCCAGACCTCCATGGGTTGATAAATTGGATTTCCATTGATTATTTTTGTGTGATTTTGTTGTCAGCACATTCAACTATGTAAAGAAAAAAGTATTTAATAAGATTATTTCATTCATTCAGATCTAGGATGTGTTATTTTAGTGTTCCCTTTATTTTTTTGAGCACTGTCTATATTTTAAGAAAGGCATTGATGTTTATGGTTGGAACAACGTGTACCTAAGCGATTATATGCAACGCAGGACAGGCTAGATAAACTAGTAATATCATCAACCATGTGTAGTTAACTAGCTATTATGATTGATTGTTTTTTATAAGATAAGTTTAATGCTAGCAACTTAGCTTCTTACTGCATTCGCGTAACCTCGTGGAGTGCAATGTAAAGCAGGTGGTTAGAGCGTTGGACTAGTTAACCGTAAGGTTGCAAGATTGAATTCCTGAGCTGACAAGGTAAAAATTTGTCATTCTGCCCCTGAACAAGGCACTTAACCCACCTCTACTGGTCGTCTATGTATAACATGTATCGGAGTGTGTGTGTGTATCATCGGTGTGTACTGGGTCAGTGTTTGTGTTGGTAAGCTGCAGTCACTCTCCAAACCCACATAGAGCCAGTCAGCATCTAGACCATGCCAAACATTCTCTGTTTATAAAGTCCACACACACAAGAAGCTAGCAGAAACCCCTCTGGAGGAGCTGGTTTCCAAGAGAAAAACACAAAACCACTCAGTCATGTATGAGAGCCATGCTGCTAAGCTCAGGGAGTAATCAGGGCATTATTTATAACCTGATGACTGACATGTTCTGAGTGGGTGGTGTAAATCCACTACTCCACCTCCAGGCTGCCTGGAAGTTCTGTTTTCCTAAAACTACAAAGCTGAAAGTCCATCAACTGTGGAGGGACCGCACACACGCACGTGCACGGATGGCCTGCTGCTGGCCTTTCCATTTACATCGAGAGGATAATTAGACTGTGCTGTTCCTCAAAGCCGCCACAACAACTATCACTGACCTCACATTACCCGAACACTGTGGCAACTGGCAGACCACACACTGCCTTACTATTAACCACTATACAAAACGGCTGTGCTGACTGACATTCTTGTACCAATGCTGATAATGGCATAGTGCGCCCTGCAACCCGATAGCACCATTATCACTGTACAGAATGACAGGAAGATCATAATATACTGTTTTGTAAGACATCTAACTTTCTAAATAACATGGATGTGTGATTGGTTATATCACATTATCTGGCGTACAAAGATTTTGGGTGTCCATTACTGGACGTTAGAGGTTTGTCCATACAAACCGCTGCAATAAATTCTTCAACTAATCTGGTATTGGCGGTACCCTCTTCAATCTTGATTCTGGAGAAACTTATCTTATACATGTGTATAGTTGCAGGTGGTTCTACAAACACCAGAGAAAACTCAGAAAGATAGTAAATCCATGTTTTGTATCAAGTGAGATATGCCTCTTGCCTCATTCTTGTACCAATGCTGATAATGGCCTCATATGCGTAGTGTTGCATAGAAACAACTTGTTCCTGCAAAATGCTGTGAAATACTAGATGTGTGCAGCTAAGATGGTGACGAACTGTCTCTTGCAGTACAAAACATGGATTTACCACCTGTAACTGTACACTGACATTTGTGACTTGTTTCAGGAAACTAGGCATATGTTGCACGTCACTACTTCACAGGCGAGACATTTGAACGTAAGCATTTTTTTTATCTAAATGCATTTTTGGGGTAGAAATGGCTTCTGGAACATGTGAACTTTCACGAGCCTTAACAACAAAAAGTTGTATGCCATCTGTACAAGCGAATAAAATTGTTAAATTATGACCTCCCCGCTAGCCATAATTTGCTGAGGTTATTGATGGGGTGGACATGCCGAGAGAGGAGTTTGGATTGGTCTGCCATGTAGCATGCTTCTGTCTATAACATGAGCTGGTCAGAATGTGTTGGTAAGTCTTTCTAATGCAGCTTTTTTGAAAGATATCACGAAGAACTGCAAAGGTGTTGCTAATGTGCTCCAATTTCTAGAGCACTGGTTCTCAATCCTGGTCCTGGGGACCCAAAGGGCTGCACATTTTTGTTTTTTATGTAGCACTACACAGCTGATTCAAATTATCGACTCATCAAAAGGCTTTGATGATTTGAAGCAGGTGTGTAGTGCTAGGGCAAAAACAAAAATGTGCACCCCTTTGGATCCCCAGGACCTGGATGAGAACCACTGTTCTGGATGACAATCGTGCCATGCTGACTCTCTCTGACTCTGAAAATGAATCAGACAATGAGGAAATCCCTGACTTAGGTAAAAACATTTTCATTGAACCAGACAGTCGTATGAAATGGTGATCAAGTGTTGTTGTCACGGAAGAAGTTGACCGAGTTTTAAAAGTCAGTGGAATGCTTGGAGTATGATCGCAGAGTATGATCGCAGAGTATGATAGCTAAGGAGATTAAGAAAATTCTGGTATTTGATTACAAATACGAGGAGGGAGTCAATGTGAACACCTGTCTCCGGATTACATCTTCAAACTAAGGGCAACCATGGCATCTGTGACAGAAGTGTTCATCCATGTATACAGGTAAGAGACTCTAGCTAGTTACATTTTCTGATATTATACATTTCTAATTTTGTCAAAGTTCTTTTCATTGCAAGTTAACCTGTTAGGGCTAGGGGGCAGTATTTACACGGCCGGATAAAAAAACGTACCCGATTTAATCTGGTTACTACTCCTACCCAGTAACTACAATATGCATATAATTATTGGCTTTGGATAGAAACCACCCTACAGTTTCTAAAACTGTTTGAATGGTGTCTGTGAGTATAACAGAACTCATATGGCAGGCAAAAACCTGAGAAGATTCCTTAAAGGAAGTGCCCTCTCTGACAAGATCTTGTTGTTCTTGTCTCTGTTTATTGAAGACTGAGGATCTTTGCTGTAACGTGACACTTCCTACGGCTCCCATAGGCTCTCAGAGCCCGGGAAAAAGCTGAATGATGTCATTCCAGCCCCAGGCTGAAACACATTTGTGCTTTTGGCAAGTGGCCGATAAGAGGATAATGGGCTTAGGCGCGTGCACGAGTTGATCCTGTGCTTTATTTTCTGTCGTCTATTTACCTAAACGCAGATTCCCGGTCGGAATATTATCGCTTTTTTTTACGAGAAAAATGGCATAAAAATTGATTTTAAACAGCGGTTGACATGCTTCGAAGTATGGTAATGGTATATTTAGAATTTTTTTGTCACGAAATGCGCCATGCTCGTAACCCTTATTTACCATTCGGATAGTGTCTTGAACGCACAAACAAAACGCCGCTGTTTGAACATAACTATGGATTATTTGGGACCAAACCAACATTTGTTATTGAAGTAGAAGTCCTGGGAGTGCATTCTGACGAAGAACACCAAAGGTAATCAAACTTTTCTAATAGTAAATCGGAGTTTGGTGAAGGCTAAACTTGCTGGGTGTCTAAATAGCTAGCCCTGTGATGCCGGGCTATCTACTTTGCAATATTCTAAGTGTGCTTTCACCAAAAAGCTATTTTAAAATCGGACATATCGAGTGCATAGAGGAGTTCTGTATCTATAATTCTTAAAATAATTGTTATGCTTTTTGTGAACGTTTATCGTGAGTAATTTAGTAAATTGTTAGTAAATTCACCGGAAGTATGCTAGTTCTGAACGTCACATGCTAATGTAAAAAGCTGGTTTTTGATATAAATATGAACTTGATTGAACAAAACATGCATGTATTGTATAACATAATGTCCTAGGTGTGTCATCTTTTATTTATTTATTTTTTATTTCACCTTTATTTAACCAGGTAGGCAAGTTGAGAACAATAGCAGGCGGCAACGGTGAGAGACTTGTTTTTGGAGAGGTGGATTTTTAAAAGTAGAAGTTCAAATTGTTTGGGTACAGACCTGGATAGCAGGACAGAACACTGCAGGCTATCTCTGCAGTAGATTGCAACACCGCCCCCTTTGGTCGTTCTATCTTGTCTGAAAACGTTGTAGTTAGGGATGAAGATTTCACAGTTTTTGGTGGACTTCCTAAGCCAAGATTCAGACACAGCTAGGACATCCGGGTTGGCAGAGTGTGCTAAAGCAGTGAATAAAACAAACTTAGGGAGGAGGCTTCTAATGTTAACATGCATGAAACCAAGGCTATTACGGTTACAGAAGTCATCAAAAGAGAGCGCCTGGGGAGTAGGAGTGGAGCCAGGCACTGCAGGGCCTGGATTCACCTCTACATGCCCAGAGGAGCAGAGAAGAATAAGTATGAGGGTACGGCTAAAAGCTATAAGAATTGGTCGTCTGTGACGTCCAGAATAGAGAGCAAAAGGAGATGAAGATGAAATCTGATGAAGATCATCAAAGGTTAGTGCTGCATTTAGCTGTCTTCTGGGTTTTTGTGACATTATATGCTAGCTTGAAAAATGGGTGTCTGATTATTTCTGGCTGGGTACTCTGCTGACATAATCTAATGTTTTGCTTTCGTTGTAAAGCCTTTTTGAAATCGGACAGTGTGGTTAGATTAACGAGAGTCTTGTCTTTAAAATGCTATAAAATAGTCATATGTTTGAGAAATTGAAGTAATAGCATTTCTAAGGTATTTGAATAACGCGCCACAGGATTCCACTGGCTGTTACGTAGGTGGGACGATTTGGTGCCACCTACCCTAGAGAGGTTAAAGCATACTGTTAGCTAGCTAACTTCACGTGTATGATCTGTGTAGTAATATTACAGTTGAAGTCGGAAGTTTACATACACTTAGGTTGGAGTCATTAAAACTTGTTTTTCAACCACTCTACAAATTTCTTGTTAACAAACTGTAATTTTGGCAAGTCGGTTAGGACATCTATTTTGTGCATGACAAGTAATTTTTCCAAAAATTGTTTACAGACAGTGAATTATAAGTGAAATAATCTGTATCACAATTCCATTGCATCAGGAGTTTACATACACTAAGTTACCTGTGCCTTTAAACAGCTTGGAAAATTCCAGAAAATGTCATGGCTTTAGAAGCTTCTGATAGGCTAATTGACATCATTTGAGTCAATTGGAGGTGTACCTGTGGATGTATTTCAAGGCCTACCTTCAAACTCAGTGCCTCTTTGCTTGACATCATGGAAAAATCTAAAGAAAATCAGCCAAGACCTCAAAACAATTGTAGACCTCCACAAGTCTGGTTCATCCTTGGGAGCAATTTCCAAACGCCTGAACGACCACATTCATCTGTACAAACACTAGTACGCAAGTATAAACACCATGGGACCACACAGCCGTCAAACCGCTCAGGAAGGAGACGCGTTCTGTCTCCTAGAGATTAACATACTTGGGTGCGAAAAGTGCAAATCAATCCCAGAACAACAGCAAAGGACCTTGTGAAGACACTGGAGGAAACAGGTACAAAAGTATCTATATCCACAGTAAAACGAGCCCTATATCGACATAATCTGAAAGGCCGCTCAGCAAGGAAGAAGCCACTGCTCCAACACCACCATTAAAAAAAGCCAGACTACGGTTTGCAACTGCACATGGGGATAAAGCTCGTACTTTTTGGAGAAATGTCCTCTGGTCTGATAAAACAAAATAGAACTGTTTGGCCATAATGACCATCGTTATGTTTGGAGGAAAAAGGGCTTGCAAGCCGAAGAACACCATCCCAACTGTGAAGCACAAGGGTGGCAGCATCATGTTGTGGGGGTGCTTTGCTGCAGGTGGGACTGGTGCACGTCACAAAATAGATGGCATCATGAGGGAGGAAAATTATGTGGATATATTGAAGCAACATCTCAAGACATCAGTCAGGAAGTTAATGCTTGGTCGCAAACGGGTCTTCCAAATGGACAATGACCCCAAGCATACTTCCAAAGTTGTGGCAAAATGGCTTACGGACAACAAAGTCAAGGTATTGGAGTGGCCATCACAAAGCCCTGACCTCAATCCTATAGAAAATTTGTGGGCAAAACTGAAAAAGTGTGTGCGAGCAAGGAGGCTTACAAACCTGACTCAGTTATACCAGCTCTGTCAGCAGGAATGGGCCAAATTCACCCAACTTATTGTGGGAAGCTTGTGGAAGGCTACCCGACACGTTTGACCCAAGTTAAACAATTTAAAGTCAATACTACCAAATACTAATTGAGTGCATGTAAACTTCTGACCCACTGGGAATGTGATGAAAGAAATAAAAGCTGAAATAAATCCTTCTCTACTATTATTCTGACATTTCACATTCTTAAAATAAAGTGGTGATCCTAACTGACCTAAAACTGGGAATTTTTACTAGGATTAAATGTCAGGAAAAGTGAAACTGAGTTTAAATGTATTTGGCTAAGGTGTATGTAAACTTCCGACTTCAACTGTATATTTATCTCAGAAAGCCATTTGCTTTGCTAGTTATAGCCTAATGTTAGCTAGCTCCTATGCAAGTAACCATTTCACTATACCGTTTACACCTTCTGTATCCTGTGCATGTGACAAATAAACGTTGATTTTATTTGAAATAATCTGTTTACCAGAGATGGTAATGTGAAGAACAACATGACCTGCACCAAAGTCAAATTAGGATATAACGTTCGGCCAATGAGACAGTGTCCAAGTTCTAAAATTCTCCGGTAGAATGCCCTGCTTTTAATTCGTCACACTCACAACAGTAAACTATTATCTGTAATTAGCTCATCATTAACTTGTAAATAAGATAAAGTTAAGATGTTTCAGCTCTGAAATTGGCATTATTTGAACTGGCTAGCCAGCTAACTTAACGTTAGCTAACAAGCTAGAAATGAACAAAAACATTGTTCAGAAAGTTGCGTTTAGTTGCCTGATTTGTTAGACTGACATATACTACATTCATTTTTTAACAGATGGGTTTATTGGTGTGTTACAGCAGTGATGCTATTTTGGACCACCAGGCTGCTGATGTCATGCAGCGCATCTTTTTTAATAGACACGTCTTTTTTTTACCCCTTTTTCCCTCCAATTTCGTGGTATCCAATTGGTAGCAGTTAGTGTCTTGTCTCATCGCTGCAACTCCCATACGGACTCGGGAGAGGCGAAGGTTGAGAGCCATGCGTCCTCCGAAACACAACCCAACCAAGCCACATTGCTTCTTGACACAACGCACATCCAACCAGGAAGCCAGCCGCACCAATGTGTCGGAGGAAACACCGTACACCTAGCGACCTGGTCAGCGTGCACTGCGCCCGGCCCGCCACAGGAGTCGCTAGATGAGACAAGGATATCCCTGCCGGCCAAACCCTCCCTAACCCGGACGACGCTGGGCCAATTGTAATAGACAAGTTTGATGTTGGATGACTATAGAACGTTCATGATGTCACTGCGACAACTGTCTACAGACATGTCGATAGACGTAGTATTAACCAGACTTTAGTCTTGAAATATTTGGTTGTTTAGTACACTACCATACACACTGTTTAACACATGTATATCCTTAAAGAGATGGGTAGGGCTAAGGCTTAAGAGGGTGTGAACACTGATAAATGGGTGTAGACAAAGAACTCTCCAGTAGGTGTACCATTAATTCAAGGGCCATTTTCTCAAAAATGTGGTTACAAGTTTATCAACTTTCAAAGCAGAATTACTTTCCCTCAACTGTAGTGTATGATATACCATTTTCTAGCTATGAGTCTCTACTTTTATCCAATGTAAAAAACACCATTTCAAATTATCTACAAAAGATCGAATAGAGCCGGTCGAGAACGAAGTGAGTATCGCCAATACCAGGTTAGTTAAAGAATTTATGGCAGCGGTTTGTATAGGCAAACTTGTAATTAACACCAAAAATCTTTGGTTATATCACATTATCTGGCATACAAACTGTAGCAAGGTGTATATTATGTTTACCATTTCTTACCTGCAAAGCCTGCAGCAGCAACACCAAGGCCAACCGCTATCAGAGTACCACCCTGAAGATACAGAACAACATCAATACAACAATCCAGAGTCAACAGTGGTGTAAAATACTTAAGTAAAAATAATTTAAAGATCTACTTAAGTCGTTTTTTGGGGGTATCTGTACTTTACTACTTATATTTTTGACAACTTATACTTTTACTTTACTATATTCCTAAAGAAAATCATGTACTTTTTACTCCATACATTATGCCTGACACACAAAAGTATTCACTACAAATCTTTTTAATGCTTAGCAGGACTGGAAAATTGTTAAATTCACGCACTTCAAGAGAACATCCCTACTCCCTCTGATCTGGCAGACAAACTAAACACACAAGCTTCGTTTGTAAATTGTCTGAGTGTGCACTTAGCTCTCCGTAAATACAATTTTAAAAAATTAAAATGGTGCCGACTGGTTTGCTTAATATAAGGAATTTTAAATGATTTCTACTTTTACTTTTGATACTTATGTATACTTTTAGACTTTTACTCAAGTAGTACTTTACTGGGTGACTTTTACTTGAGTCAATTGGGTACTTTTTCCACCAGTCAAAAGAAAAAAAGAATCAACGCAGTTTTCATTGCAAGCCTGAGTCACTCAGCCGACTGATTACATCACTGCATGTTATATCACATTCATGTTACTGGCGATTGCTAGATTCATTACCATGATGACACAACCTTGGTCCCATTGACATCTGTAATGGGCAACCAACATTTGCTTTCTGTTGCTAGTACTGTAACTATCCACCAGCTAATTGCTAGTAAATAGACGGTTCTGGCATTAGCTAGCTAGCTATCTTAGCTACAGGCCTGTGAAATAACCATGCGCTTGTTATCCACCAAAAATTCAAACAACAAAATAACGTATATACTTACAAGTCTTTTGTCGATTTCTGTTTCACTCCTGATTTTAGATTGAGAATTGTATTCAGCATATCGCATAGTTTCTCCTTCAATAGATACCCTGCTACCAGCATTTGCCATACTGCCGCTATCACTTGAAGGACACAACTATGGAGCGTCTGAGCGGACAACCAGTGTCAATTGAAAAAACATTTCGTAATACAGAACGAACGGGTGATCCACCTTGCACAATATTGTGGAAATCTGGAAAATGTAAATAAATCAATGAACCACATAAAAACAAACGAATTAAATGTTATAACATATATAGGCTGCATAGTGGGATAATTCGCATAGATGGCAGTAGCCTAATACATTTTCTATTTTCTCCAAGGGATTTGTATTCTTGTCTAACATTGATTTTGAAAAAGTTTTAATTAGGCTATTACTGTTATATATATATATATATATATATATATATATATATATATATATATATATATATATATATAATGTAGCCTAATTCAAACTTATATATTACGATTATGCTTCCGTTGTAAAAAAAGAAAGAAAAAAGAAGGTTATGATAAACTTTCATAGCGGGTTGGGCTGTCCCATACCGGGTTAGGGGAGGGTTTGGCAGGGGTAGGCCGTCTTTTTAAAATTCGAATTTGTTCTTAACTGACTTGCCTAGTTAAATAAAGGTTAAATAAAAATAAAATAATACATCTATGGGTGATGCTCGTTTTTGGATAGAGAAGTTCCCAAAACACGTGTAATTATTAAAAAAAAAATCTTCATTTTTTTGTATTCATTTGTTAGTATTTTCTTGTATTTCTTATTTTTTCAATACAAGTGTTTGCCACAGGGGACGTCCAATAACTACACCGGAGTTTTACTGATAAGACAAGTCAGTAGGTTATAGGCTGGCATGGACTACCAGGGGTATTAGAGGAATAATATAATCAATTATACCAATTCAGGAGCTAATCAGAGAACAATAGACAGTTGGAAAATAATTAATGGCACGGACCCGGTGATGCCAACGCTAACCCACCTGACAACGCAAACACAGCAGGATCAAACTCAGCCTCGACAGTGAGTAGGCTAGCCAAAATAGATGTATCTTCATTATTAACTTATTCATTAACAGCTATGTTTTCAAATGTTTCAAGGGGACATCCAATAGTCATTCGGGATATTATAGATAGAATATTATCTTCTTCAACTGCAGTATCAAAAAAAAGGGTGAAAAATGTATCAGGCGAGGTAGTCTTATGTAAAATTATGGAATATAAATGATTATATTAAATAGGTATACCACATTACATTCCGCATACAGTTTCATTTGTGCTCCGTTCCATTCATAATATTCCAGTATTTCTGGTTCCGGTGACGGGATAGATGCACGAATGGCACATGGACAAACGTTTTTGTTATTTTTGGGTGTACAAGAATAGTGTGTGCATGCGTTAATAAGTTTCAGTACCACACCTCTGGGCTGGTAAACCCCCTAGGCATATAAGATTATGAGGCTTATTAAATGTCTAGGTAGGGGGAGGCATTTACATTTCCCTCTCTCTCCTCCCTCCCACTCAGTTCAGATGGGTTCACCAGGATACCACCCATTCAATCGCGACGGAGTAAACTACACATGAGTAAGTCTCATTATAGCATTGTTATGATATCTCCCCATCTATCCCTCCCTCCACACCTCCATCTACAGTATACCTCTATTACCCCTCCTTCCCTCCACCCCTCCCTCTAGTCTTGTTACCGGTAATAGTAGAAGTAATAAAATATTGTAATGTGCTCACCATCCTGTCTAAACCTGCAGTGGATCAGAAAGAAGAGGAGGACATACAGAGAAGCTAGGTACACACACGTATGCACACACACACACACACACACACACACACACACACACACACACACACACACACACACACGTGCACACATTAATAATATCATCTTCTAATACATGTATTTCTATAAGGTGGTGCTGTGAGGCCAGGGAGAGGCACCTGGTGGAGTTAAGCCAAGCTAAACTGCAGAAGCAGGTATTCCATCGTCACATTTTAAAGTATAGCCTTAATTATTAGATTATGTCCAGAGAACTTGTATTTACCATCCCACTTGTGCAATGTGCATGGCATGTAAAACACTCACATTCTACTCATCTTTCAATGATGCCTTCTAAATAGTCTATAACAGACAGAATGAGTAAATTGTCTTCTTGTGTTGTGTGGTAAGTTGAGAAAAGAGGAGATGGACCGGAGATGGAGGTAGAGGAAAAGGAGTATGAGAGGATGAAGGCTAAACAGCAGGAGAATGTCAGAGAGTGAGAGAGTGTTAGCAATGTACAAATAAATCACTTATTTACTGTCACTGTATTGTTCTTTAAGTATTGTTTCTCTCTGTAATACCATTTCCAGCCAATAGAGGTCACTGCAGACAGCTGGCACACTGAAACAATCCTAGATGTGGTGATTGAATGAGAGAGAAAGAGAGACAGAGAAAGAGACATATCCACACCCATAGGAGAGTTTCCAGGAATTACATGTTACAGCAGAGAGAGCTGTTAGACATGCTCGGACCTGGCCTCCCGAGTGGCGCAGCGGTCTAAGGCACTGCATCTCAGTGCTTGAGGCGTCACTATAGACCCGGGTTTGATCCCAGGCTGTGTCACAGCTGGCCGTGACCGGGAGACCCATGAGGCTGCGAGCAATTGACCCAGTGTTGTACGGGTTAGGGGAGGGGTTGGCCGGCCAGGATTTCCTTGTCAATTGCGCTCCAGTGGCTCCTTCTGGTAGGCTGGGTGCCTGCAAGCTGACCCTGGTCGGCAGCTGGACGGTGTTTCCTCTGACACATTGGTGCGGCTGGCTTCCAGGCTAAGAGAGCAGTGTGTCAGGAAGCAGTGCGGCTTGGCAGGGTCGTGTTTTGGAGGACGCATGGCTCTTGACCTTTGCCTCTCTTGAGTCCGTAGGGGAGTTGCAGCAATCAGACAAGGAGAAAAATAAGTAAAAAAATTAAAAAATACATGTTTGCCTGGCTCTCTCTGGAACAGTGGTTAATACCGACAGTTTATACAGTTTATTTTAATAACTTTGGTACCATTTTCATAAATATGTGGTGAATTTTCAAAACTCGGTACAAAACTCCAAACTGGTAACACTAGCCAGTCTTGCATTCAAAACATTTAATTCTGCATTCATTTTGTTTATAGACATCTTTCATGATACAACCATTGATCCAAAATACATTGGTTTAATTACCAAAACAGAACATAATGATATCTTCTCAATTTAGTTATTTTAATAATCCAGTTAATCCAATAGCAAACTAATTTGAAATAATCATAATGTTTAGCAGGCACTATGTAAGGCTTGGATTCACCATGCCAAAAGATTGTTCCCCTGGTGCATGAAAAATTAGGATATTTACTCCTGTATAGTAATTGTATTGTATTGTACATATTTATTGTAGTGGTCATGTATGTGGCTCAGTTCATAAGAGCATGGCACTGGCAACCCCAGAATTGTGGGTTTGTTTCCCACTGGGGTCACATACCAAATTGTATTTTATTTATTTATCCTTAATTTAACTAGGCAAGTCAGTTAAGAACAAATTCTTATTTAAAATGACGGCTTATCCCGGCCAAACCTGGACGACTCTGGGCCAATTGTGCGTCGGATGTGATACAGCCTGGATTTGAACCAGGGACTGTAGTGACGCCTCTTGCACTGAGATGCAGTGCCCTAGACCGCTGTATCGGCCAATATAATTTCAATAAAGCAGTGTGAACCCCCACCCCCATCAAAAAGACCCCAGCAACTACATTTTGGATGCAGGCTTACTGAATAGGGGATGCATTTCTTTCTTGTTTTGGACTTTCTGGATAATTGGTATTATATTGTATTACTTCACTGTAGGAGCTAGAAACACAAGCATTTTGCTGCACCTGCTGTAACATCTGCTAATCTGTGTACCCGACCAAGACACTTTGATTTGTAACATACAAGATCTCTGATCTTGTAAATATCCAATATTTTTTTACTGTGAAGTAAAATCATAATAGTCATCATCAAAGTAGTTCTCAAAATCTGCAGAAGACAAAACAGTTTACATGTAAAATCTATAGGTTTACCAAACGTTCAAGTGATTATCAATTAAGAGCCGTTGGCTTATGTAATAGTAAAATTTATTTTAACAAAAGATAAGAGAATCATATCAAAAGTAATGTGAGCATTGCATTGTGTAATGCAATTATTTTTTACATTTTATATTAACATGTATTGCAATGGGAAACATGTATTTCTAGATGAAACACTGATTAAGTTTGGTGAAAAAGAAACTGTATGATTTTGTGTGTTTTACTTAGTCAATTGAAAATGTCCTTAAGAGTTTTGAAACAACTGCCTTTTTGATTATCTGTTTTTAGTTTTGTACTAAGAGTTGTGATGTACCACATACTTGTGAAAATTGCACCAAAGCGATTAAAACAAGAGATATGGTTACGGAGCCTTTGAAGGGACCCTTCTAAAAAGCCAACCATGTTTGTCTCGACAACCCAGTCCTCGGTCGTGACTCAGAGTTCCAGTCTGAGAGACAGGAGGAGAGGTGTAGAAGAGAAGTAATCCATCAGGACAACGTCAGGTCAGCACTTTGATCTTGTGAAGGAACTTGTAGCAGACATCAGAGGAGAGTTTGTTTGACATGAATCACTCAACCATGATACAGTGCATTCAGGAAGTATTCAGACCGCTTGACTTTTTCCACATTTTATTATGTTACAGCCTTATTCTAAAATGGATTTAAAAAAAATCCCCCATCAATCTACACACAATAACCAATAATGACAAAGCAAAACATTTTTTTTTGCAAATGTATAAAAAAGAAAAGTGGAAATATCACATTTACATAAGTATTCAGATCCTTTACTTTGTTGAAGCACCTTTGGCAGTGATTACAGCCTCGAGTCTTCTTGGGTATGATGCTACAAGCTTGGTACACCTGTATTTGGGGAGTTTCTCCCATTCTTCTCTGCAGATCCTCTCAAGCTCTGTCAAGTTGGATGGGGAGTGTCGCTGCACAGCTATTTTCCGGTCTCTCCAGAGATGTTCGATCAGGTTCAAGTCTGGGCTCTGGCTGGGCCACTCAAGGCCATTCAGAGACTTGTCCTGAAGCCACTTCTGTATTGTCTTGGCTGTGTGCTTAGGATCGTTGTTCTGTTGGAAGGTGAACCTTTGCCCCAGTCTGTGATCCTGAGTGATCCTTAACTGCTCTGGAGCAGGTTTTCTTCAAGGATCTCTATGTACTTTGCTCCGTCTCCCAGTGCCTGCCGCTGAAAAACATCCGCACAGGAATATGCTGGCACCACCATGCTTCACTGTAGGGATGGTGCCAGGTTTCCGCCAGACGTGATGCTTGGCATTCAGGCCAGAGTTCATCTTTGGTTTCTTCAGACCAGAGAATCTTGTTGCCTGATTGGTGGAGTGCTGCAGAGATGGCTGTCCTTCTGGAAGGTTCTCCCATCTCCACAGAGGAACCCTGGAGCTCTGTCAGAGTGACCATCTGTTCTTGGTCACCTCCCTGACAAAGGCACTTCTCCCCCAATTGCTCAGTTTGGCCGGGCGGCCAGCTCTAGGAAGAGTCTTGGTGGTTCCAAACTTCTTCCATTTAAGAATGATGGAGGCCGCTGTGTTCTTGGGGACCTTCAATGGTGCAGAAATGTTTTGGTACCCTTCCCCAGATCTGTTCCTCGACACAATCCTGTCTCAGAGCTCCACGGACAATTCCTTCAACCTCATGCCTTTGTTTTTGCTCTGACATGCACTGTCAACTGTGGGACCTTATGTAGATAAGTTTGTGTCTTTCCAAATCACGTCCAATCAATTGAATTTACCTCAGGTGGACTCCAAACAAGTTGTAGAAACATCTCAAGGGTTATCAATGGAAACAGGATGCATGTGAGCTCAATTTCCAAAGGGTCTGAATACTTATGTAAATGTTTGACTTTTTATATGTTTGCAGAAAAAAACGAGTTTTTGCTTTGTCATTATGGGGTACTGTGTGTGTGCCTATTGATGAAGGATTTAACATAACAATGTGGAAAAAGGGAAGCTGTCTGAATACTTCGGAATCCACTGTATTATTGCAGGTGCGTAGGAGAAAAAACTATCAGTAAGAAGCATAAACATTGCACTTTAATCAATGTTTATTTGAATGTACAGAGTGTCATATGCAGGTATCTCTTTTCTAAAAGCATACTAATATGAACCACTAGCCATAAAGTACCACACACAGTTTTGTTTTATAGAAACCCTGACTACTCTCCAACCCCTCTGGAGGAACAGTTCTGTTTGATGTCTCACCCCTGGCATCAGCCCAAGAACAACTAACATGGCACAACAACACACTTGGAGAACTGCACAATACAAACATGTAGAAACACTACAGACAGTGGGAGCAGGGTGGAGTTCAGGGGTAGAGAGAGGAGAGGTTACAGAGAACAGAGGATCAGACCCTACAGAGAGAGATGGGGCTTGAGATGGGACAGAGGATAGGAAAAAGGATGAGGACAGCAATAGTCAGACCAGGACAAACAAACTGGACGACTCCTCCGTTAAACAGCATCCTGCTGTGGGGAGAATCAGGAGTGTTCAGAAATCACAGCTGTGTGTGTGCGTGCATGTTCTTCAAGAGGACAGAGCAGCTCCTTCAGAGGGCGGAGAGGTCAGACGCAGCTCCAGTGGCATCGACTAGTGCCTCACACACATCACCCTTGGTAAGACTGCTGTGTGTGTTTCTGTGTGTGTATCCTCGACAGGGACCTGGGTTCAGGCCTGTCTCAGAGCTGTGGCTGTGAGGCCGGGGGTAATTTACACCAATGGATCCGTCTGATCCATTAGTAAACATGCTCTAGAGCTCTCATCGACTGGGGTGGAGTGGTGATAAACTCAGCCTCAGAATGGTTGGCCAGCCCAGGGAGAGGACCGCTACTATTATCCACTGGTCAGAGCCAGAGGACACTGTGTGTGTGTGTGTGTGTGTGTGTGTGTGTGTGTGTGTGTGTGTGTGTGTGTGTGTGTGTGTGTGTGTGTGTGTGTGTGTGTGTGTGTGTGTGTGTGTTAGAGAGAGAGAGAGAGAGAGAGAGAGCCAGGGCACAGAGGGGCTTTAGAGAGTATGATTGCATTTGAGTAAGTGTAAATAAATACTCACTAGAAACCTTGCAATTTCTGTCTCTATCTCCCTTAATCTCTGTCTGTCTTTCTTTACCCTCACACTCCTCCTCCTAGCTGTTTCTCCATCTCTCTCTCTCTCTCTCTCTCTATCACCCCCCTATTTTCATAATTTGATGGTTCGAGGAAGGGAGTTAGTGGGCTGAGAGGCTCACAGAGTTCAAGGGACTTCCCAGAGTTCACAGAAAGTACATAGAGATGGACAGAGGCATAGAAAGAGAGAGGGATGAAGAGAGAGAGGAGAGAGCAGAAGTCTGCAGACAGAACAAGGGTGGAATAACCTGCATAGTTCCTGTGAAAGTACCTGGAAGGAAGCCAGGATGTCAGCCAATGAGAGACGAGGATGCAGGAAGACCCGCCAATCACAGAGGTCATCCATGCTATGTCATCCAGGTTGCTATGTCAACCAGCTCCATAACAACCAATCAATCTACCTGGAGAGATAGATAGATAGACCACAAGCCATCATAGCTCAATGTGTGTAACATACTATTATTAGCATTTAGTGTGCTAATAATACTACTGTTAATGTTTCCTTTCAGCACTAGTCTGGTTTCAGAGGTGTTGTGTTGTGGTGATGCAGCAGACAGGGGAGAGCCGAAAAGAAGGGCCCCAGGGCAGGGTTTGAGTATGTGTTGTTAGGGAGGGGTTTCATACTGTACCGACCAACGATGGTATTATGTGGCAACGAGTGGTGTAAAGTACTTTAGTAAAAATAATTGAAAGTACTACTTAAGTAGTTTTTTGGGGTATCTGTACTTTACTTTACTATTTATATATTTGACAAGTTTTACTTTTACTTCACTACATTCCTAAAGAAAATAATGTACTTTTTACGTCATACATTTCCCTGACACCCAAAAGTACTCGTTATGTTTTGAATGCTTAGCAGGACATGAAAATTGTATAATTCACACACTTATCAAGAGAACATACCTGGTCATCCCAACTGCCTCTGATCTGGCGGACTCACTAAACACATGCTTCATTTGTAAATGATGTCTGAATGTTGGAGTGTGCCTCTGGCTATCCGTAAATTAATAAAAATAAACATGTTCCTGTCTGGTTTGCTTAATATAAGGAATTTGAAAACATTTTACATTTACTTTTGATACTTAAGTATATTTAAAAGCAAATACTTTTAGACATTTACTGGATGACTTTCACTGTTACTTGAGTCATTTACTTTTACTCAAGTATGAAAATTGGGTACTTTTTCCACCACTGGTGGCAACTGACATCTTTGTTGAAATGGCACACGCAGCTCCTGTGGTAGATAGACAGACAAAGGAAATGTTTTCTTGTGTGGCTTTTCTCATTGTTGTACACGTTACTCTCTTTTCCATTATTCCTCACATTATTGTGAGAGTTAGCAGTGCCAGGAGGGAGGGAGTGAGCGAGTGAGAGAGAGAGAAACAGGACACGAAAGAGGGTTATCAGAAGAGAAAGGGGGATATCTCTCACTGACAGAAAGTGTAGGAGAACCCAACATAACAGTAACATCACTACAGTAGATTACAATACCCTTGTCAGCTCTGTGGAGACAGACAGACAGACAGACAGACAGACAGACAGACAGACAGACAGACAGACAGACAGACAGACAGACAGACAGACAGACAGACAGACAGACAGACAGACAGACAGACAGACAGACAGACAGACAGACAGACAGACAGACAGACAGACAGAGTAATGTGTGTAGTAGTAGAGATCTTACATTCTATTCATATATTCTCTACTGGTTTTCTCTGAGAACATGGTACACTCTTAGAAAAAAAGGTGCTATCTAGAACCTAAAAGGGTTCTTCGGCTGTCCTCATAGGATAACCCTTTGAATAATAATTTTTGGTTCCAGGTAGAACCCTTTCGGTTCAAAGTAGAACCCTTTTGGGTTCCATGTAGATCTCTTTTCACAGAGGGCTCTACATGGAACCCAAAAGGGTGGTACCTAGAACAGCCAAAGAACTCTTTTGGAACCCTTTTTTCTAAGAGTGTAGTGAAGGTGTGTCAGGATGTCTGTGTGTGTTCCTGCTTCACTCTCTACTGAACTAGTCCTCTGGAGGTGCTCCAGACTGCAGTACAGGATCCATCCAAGCTAAACCAACGTCACAGACACAGCGATCAAAGACTCCGAACAGGAGGGGGAGAGCAGGGGGAAGAGAGTGTGGTTGATGTGGTCTCTACAGTGTTACTGGGGGATTTGTTGTTCTATCAGAGACGGTTCCTTAAAGCAGACTAATATTCCTCATATCCTTTAGTGAGGAGTGTGTGCACTCCCTAGAGGAGTCTGAGGACAGAGAGCCTGACTCCAGAACACAACATACTGTATCCCTTCATCCTTTCAGATCCCCCCTCTCTCTCGCTCTCTCTCACTCTTTCGCTCTCTATTCAATTTCAATTTAAGGGGCTTTATTGCATGGGAAACATATGTTTACATTGCCAAAGCAAGTAAAGTAGATCTCTGTCTATCTCTCACATTCTCACTCACTCCCTCTCTCTCTCACTCTCTCTCTCTCTCTCTCTCTCTGCCTGTGTTAAAGCAGAGCCTTTTTAAACCCACCACCCCCCACATTTGGGGGACTTAACTAGTTTTTGTTATCAAAACATTTATTTATTATTATTTTATTTTGTAAATATCTTTTTTTGCTTGGAAAAGTATTTTTTGTTGTTGTCTTTTTTTATTTTTGGAGTATTTCTTTCCTTGTCTTTTTTTCTTCTTCTTTTTTCAATCATAGTCATTTAATACTATTGACAGCCATTACAAATAACCATCCCACAATAGGAAAGTGGGAGCTAAAGGTTCATGGTCCCCCAGACTACATGCCACAACTCCCCCAGAACACCCCACCCTCTTCAGCCCACTACCCTCTTCCTTGTGTTCCTCTCCTACTGACCAGAGTCCAGGAGTACAGGGAGGGGAGGAGAGAGGAGGAGAACACAGCAAGACAGCTGAAGAAGGGGGAACAGAGGATGAAGGTACCTTGTCAAATATAAAAATTTAAAAAAATCGAATTTATTGTACATTTACAATGATATAAGGATATGTTCAATGACCAGATGGTTTTATCCAAAATGACTTACAGTTAACACACATATGTTGACTACATGTTAACTATGTTTCCCAGGCAGGAAACAAACCATTGCCAACACATGTTAACTGTGAATGTAGCCCAAGCAGGAATCAAAGCATCAAACTACACTCCAGTATACAAAGCAGTTCTAATCGATCAACTAACAGTTCAGCCACAACATTTATCAGTCTATGATTATTGTTGTATCAGTCTAGTAATCATATTATGGCTTTATGAAGAGCCATACTAGGAGATACAAGTCTTTAAGCAGACTGACAAGGTCAAATATTAACCCCAGTTGCTGTTATTGTAAGTACTGTTATCAGCACTATTGTTAGAGGTTAGCCCTTGATGTCAATAGCCTTTGATGCTGTATGTGTTACCTTTAGATTGACAGGTTTTATTCCCTTTGCCCCCTCTCTCTCTCTCGCTCTCTCTCTTTCTTTCTTGCTTGTCTTTCTGACAAATGTTTCTCTCTGTCTTTCTCTCCTCTCTCTGTGTGTTAGTCTCTCGCTCTCTCGCTCTCATGTTCTTCCCCTCAGAGTGATGTCTTGGGAGAGAAAGAGAGAGATCAGGAGAGGAGGAGAGAATTGAGAAGGTGTGCACCTATTTACAATAATGATAAAAACTTAATTGAATTGTTGAGTTATCTGTTTAGACATCCCTTGTATATTTTGCTCCAGCAGTTGCCTGGATGGCCTGTAGTTTACTGATATTATTTATTGATACCTGTAAAGGAGGTGTGGCTTGCAGCATTACAAACATTAGCATAGAAACGTACTGAATAAATTCCAGAGAAACATTCAGACATTTTATAATACACACATGATTATGTGTTGTTGCAGGGGGATATCAGCCTTATTGGACCGACTGCAGGGTGGGGGCACAGGGGTTGCATGGGGGCAGATGAAGGTACAGAGCTCCCCTGTGGCCGTGGAAGAAGACAGCAGAGTCTGATAGACCCATAGCCAGACCTCCAGACCACAGGACACCTTTACATTCCCTGACCCAGCACACAGCACCTCAGAGTGGCGAGAGGAGACCGGTAAGACCCACACGCATGCGCACACACACACATACAGTGAGGGAAAAAAGTATTTGATCCCCTGCTGATTTTGTACGTTTGCCCACTGACAAAGAAATGATCAGTCTATAATTTTAATGGTAGGTTTATTTGAACAGTGAGAGACAGAATAACAACAAAAAAATCCAGAAAAACGCATGTCAAAAATGTTATAAATTGATTTGCATTTTAATGAGGGAAATAAGTATTTGACCCCCTCTCAATCAGAAAGATTTCTGGCTCCCAGGTGTCTTTTATACAGCTAACGAGCTGAGATTAGGAGCACACTCTTAAAGGGAGTGCTCCTGATCTCAGTTTGTTACCTGTATAAAAGACACCTGTCCACAGAAGCAATCAATCAATCAGATTCCAAACTCTCCACCATGGCCAAGACCAAAGAGCTCTCCAAGGATGTCAGGGACAAGATTGTAGACCTACACAAGGATGGAATGGGCTACAAGACCATCGCCAAGCAGCTTGGTGAGAAGGTGACAACAGTTGGTGCGATTATTCGCAAATGGAAGAAACACAAAAGAACTGTCAATATCCCTCGGCCTGGGGCTCCATGCAAGATCTCACCTCGTGGAGTTGCAATGATCATGAGAAGGGTGAGGAATCAGCCCAGAACTACACGGGAGGATCTTGTCAATGATCTCAAGGCAGCTGGGACCATAGTCACCAAGAAAACAATTGGTAACACACTACGCCATGAAGGACTGAAATCCTGTAGCCCCGCAAGTTCCCCCTGCTCAAGAAAGCACATATACATGCCCGTCTGAAGTTTGCCAATGAACATCTGAATGATTCAGAGGACAACTGGGTGAAAGTGTTGTGGTCAGATGAGACCAAAATGGAGCTCTTTGGCATCAACTTAACTCGCCGTGTTTGGAGGAGGAGGAATGCTGCCTATGACCCCAAGAGCACCATCCCTATCGTCAAACATGGAGGTGGAAACATTATACTTTGAGGGTGTTTTTCTGCTAAGGGGACAGGACAACTTCACCGCATAAAAGGGAAGTTGGGTGAGAACCTCCTTCCCTCAGCCAGGGCATTGAAAATGGGTCGTGGATAGGTATTCCAGCATGACAATGACCCAAAACACACGGCCAAGGCAACAAAGGAGTGGCTCAAGAAGAAGCACATTAAGGTCCTGGAGTGGCCTAGCCAGTCTCCAGTCCTTAATCCCATAGAAAATCTGTGGAGGGAGCTGAATGTTCGAGTTGCCAAACGTCAGCCTCGAAACCTTAATGACTTGGAGAAGATCTGCAAAGAGGAGTGGGACAAAATCCCTCCTGAGATGTGTGCAAACCTGGTGGCCAACTACAAGAAATGTCTGACCCCTGTGATTGCCAACAAGGGTTTTGCCACCAAGTACTAAGTCATGTTTTGCAGAGGGGTCAAATACTTATTTCTCTCATTAAAATACAAATCATTTTATAACATTTTTGACATGCGTTTTTTTCTGGATTTTTTTGTTGTTATTTATTATTACCATTAAAATTATAGACTGATCATTTCTTTGTCAGTGGGCAAACGTACAAAATCAGCAGGGAATCAAATACTTTTCTCCCTCACTGTATACACACACTTGCAGACTGGGTGCCATTAATTACAATGTGCCAGTAATGGAGTAAAATTCTTTGCCATTCAGTCTGACATTCGGTGTCTCTGAGCCAAGCTGTCAGTGTGATTCTGTCAGAGAGAGAGAGTGGTGAATGAGCTGGCATGCTGTGTGATTGACAGCTGGCTGCTTTGCGTGTGTGGTTGAGCCATTTCACAGCACTAAGCTAGATGTTGTGGGGTTTGGTTTCCCATGCCACCCCACGGCTCCCAAATCAACCACCATGGACCATTTTGACCCCTGCCCCATCTACAAAAAAATACAGTGTGGCGAAAATAAGATCCCAAATGAAATTCTGAAACAATGTGTCCGAGAAATACCGGTAGTCAGGGCTTGGAACACTGCCTAGAGATGCAGCCTGTTGGCATTATTTACTGTTCTATGTGCCAAGGCATGCAGTCCTCAGATCAGACATGTCTCTGGTGTGCGTGTGTGTGTGTGTGTGTGTGTGTGTGTGTGTGTGTGTGTGTGTGTGTGTGTGTGTGTGTGTGTGTGTGTGTGTGTGTGTGTGTGTGTGTGTGTGTGTGTGTGTGTGTGAACCCGTCAGTGACAGCAGCCAACGCCCACATAGCAGCAGCAGGACAGGAGCAGATGTTCTGTAGACTAGAGTTACCTCATATTAAAGGTACACTTTGATTCACTTCCCACGTTCCTGGGCTTCTGTAGCTGATGCTGCTAAAACTTACACTATATATACAAAAGTATGTGGACACCCTTTCAAGTTAGCGGATCCGGCTATTTCGGCCTCACCGTTGCAGACATGTGTATAAAATTGAGCACACAGCCATGTGATCTCCATAGACAAATATTGGCAGTAGAATGGCCTTACTGAAGAGCTCAGTGACTTTCAACGTGGCACCATCATAGGATGCCACCTTTCAAACAAGTCATTTGATCAAATTTCTGCCCTGCTAGAGCTGCCCCGGTCAACTGTAAGTGCTGTTATTGTGAAGTGGAAATGTTTAGGACAACAACGGCTCAGCAGCGAAGTGGTAGGCCACACAAGATCACAGAACGGGACTGCCGAGTGCTGAATCGCATAGCGCGTAAAAATCATCTGTCGTCTATTGCAACACTCACTACTGAGTTTCAAACTTCCTCTGGAAGCAACGTCAGCACAATAACTGTTCATCGGGAGCTTCATGAAATGTGTTTCCATGGCAGCTGCACACAAGCCTAAGATCTCCATGTGCAATTCCAAGCGTCGGCTGGAATGTTGTAAAGCTCGCCGCCAATGGACTCTGGAGCAGTGGAAACACGTTCTCTGGAGTGATGAATCACGCTTCACCATCTGGCAGTCCAACGGACTAATCTAGGTTTGGCAGGTGCCAGGAGAGCGCTACCTGACCCAATGCATAGTGCCAACTGTAAAGTTTGGTGGAGGAGTAATAATGGTCTGGGGCTGTTTTTCATGGTTCGGGCTAGGACCCTTAGTTCCAGTGAATGGAAATATTAACGCTATAGCATACAATGACATTCTAGATGATTCTGTGCTTCCAACTTTGTGGCAACAGTTTGGGGAATGTCCTTTCCTGTTTCAGCATGACAATGCCCCTGTTCACAAAGCAAGGTCTATACAGAAATGGTTTGTTGAGATCAGTGTGGAAGAACTTGACTGGCCTGCGCAGAGCCCTGACCTCAAACCCATCAAACACCTTTGGGATGAATTGAAACGCAGACTGCGAGCCAGGCCTAGTCGTCCAACATCAGTGCCTGACCTCACTAATGCTCTTGTGGCTGAGTGGAAGCAAGTCCCTGCAGCAATGTTCCAACATCTAGTGGAAAGCCTTCCCAGAAGAGTGGAGACTGTTAAAGCAGCAAAGGGGGTTACCAGCTGCATATTAATGCCCATCATTTAGGAATGGGATGTGTCCACATACCATTGGTCATGTAGTGTATTTCTGTTGGATTTCACTGTTCAGTTCAGGAACAGTTCAGTTCAGGAACAGTTCAGTTCAGGAACAGTTCAGTTTAGGAACAGTTCAGTTCAGGAACAGTTCAGTTCAGGAACAGTTCAGTTCAGGAACAGTTCAGTTCAGGAACAGTTCAGTTCAGGAACAGTTCAGTTTAGGAACAGTTCAGGACCGCCTGCTACTTGTCATTACCATCTGCTAAATACTTTTGCTCTCACAGCCACACCACAGCCCTGAAAACTTGTGTTAGTTACCCAAGGTATTGCCTAGGCTTTAGCTCAGTGGGCTTACGCAGGAGACCTTGGTCTGGTTTGAACCCAGCTGCCATCATAGTCACACATAGTTATCTGTCTGTCAGTGCAGAACTGACTTTGCCTGGCCACACTATCTCAGCCATCATATCTGGCTAACCAGTGACATTCATCCTTTCCATCCATCCAGCAGCAGACTGTCAACTGGCTCTAATGGCTCAGGGGTTTGGAGCAGGGGTCTGGCAATGCTAAGGTTGTGGGTTCAATGCTAGATTTGTGGGTTCAATGCCAGGGTTGTGGGTTCAATGCTAGATTTGTGGGTTCAATGCTAAATGTGTGGGTTCAATGCCAGGGTTGTGGGTTTCTACTGAATACAGCCATCTGCTTGTATCCGGTAGCTGTAAGTGGCCAGGGTGTAAAGTACGGAGTACAGTTGTCAGCTGGATTTTGAGGAATGTTTTCTGTTGGCTAAATGGCCATGGTTATTGGGATGTTAGGAGGATGGTAGTCCTTCACCAACCTGACACTCCCAATATCCTCCTGGTTGGATGATGCCCTCTCCCTCCAGGCTCCTTACACTAACCTGCAGTCTGCCCAGGTGTGTGTGTGACCAATCAGGTACACTCTTAGAAAAAAAGGGTTCCAAACGGGTTCTTCAGTTCTAGATAGCACCTTTTTTTCTACGAGTGCACTGGTAGAGTGTGGTTACTTTGAGGATCAGGTTGGGAGAGCCAGGCTGGCAGAACGACTGTGGTGGATGATCAGTGTTTTCTATTTTCTCTGTCTCTGTCTCTGTCTCTTTCTCGCCATCCCTCTCTCTTTCTCTCATTTCCAGTCATCTGTCCTTCCAGGCTGAACCACATGACCCAGCAGAGACCATCATTGGAGTGTCCTGTCTGACTGAGATGAACGGGCTTGGTCTGGGATGAGACTGTCATCCTAATGTCTCGTCTGTGTGTGCGCCTGTGTGGGATCAGATGAGGCTGTGGCGTTTAGAAAATAAAGCAGGACTCTGTGTGTCTGTCGTCGTTTCTCATTACAAGGAACATTCACTCCAAAATCTAAATTTTCAAAAGGTTTCATAACTCATAAAGGAGTCTAAAGTTGAGTCAATTTCCACGCCATCTGTTGTGCAGATCCTGCTGTATGCAGAAGAAATATCCAGCTTTTATTTAGGGTTTGATAGGCCAGGGTATGGTACATCTGTCTCCTAAACCCCGTCGTTTAGAGACCTAAAGGATCACACGGTGTGTGGCATAAAACTCCACGAGAGGAGTTGTCTTGCTTTCCCAGGCTTGTCAAGAGACCGCAACAAAGGCTTTCTTTGTTACCTAATATGAAAGGAAAAATCATAAATATGGATGATTGTTAAATGTAGTCATTACATGAGCAACTGTCTTATAAACACTGAACTGTCTGTGTTTCTCTCCTGTAGATCCAGACTTTGAGTGGGTTGTGCTGAAGCATCAGAATAGCTTCTTGTTCTGTGAGAGACCTTTTCTGGAGGACATCATCATTCAGTGTAACAGAGATTATCAACAGGCCTATGACTTACTTATCTAGTGTTGCAGAGACTACCAACAGGCATGTGTGCTAGTCTAATGACAACCCTTGTCATTCAGTGTTTCCAACATGTACATGGTTAACTTCAAGGGTACCTACTCTGTCATTCAGTATAACAGAGATAATCAATGGGACTGTTTATTTTTTTTACGACACTTTCTTTTGAGTGATAAGGAAAAATCAGCTTTTTAGCCATTGTTAGTGTGTTAACTGTTAGTACTGTATCTTTGTCATATCTTAGTAATAATAATATTGCGAAATAATAATAATATTGTGATACTAGATAATTTCTTCGCACACCAATGACTCATATTTTCCATTGTCTCTGACAGTGATTTAGGATGATGTGCGTTTTACAAAATAACTGTAGGTCACTGGGATGAGTCAGCATCTGTATATGCATTTGGCTTTTAACAAGTTCAATGTGTTGTGATGGAAACATCTGTCCAGGAAGAGATGCTGTTTTCTGTTTGTCTGTACAAAGACTAATCCCAATAATATGTTGGCTATCCATTACAAGGACTTCCTAGCTGGAAGAATGGACGTCAATGGACTGTTTCCTTTGCTGTATCCTATTAGATGATATATTACGTCTTTATGATCAGTGTGATCTCTTGTTTTTACGGTTTCCTTGTTTGAATCAGTATTGTAATGTTTGGGTCAGCTATCAAGTGCTGTGTTTAATAAATGGGTGTTAAAATCAAATCAACATTTATTTGTCACATGCGCCGAATACACCGGGTGTAGACTTTACCGTGAAATGCATGCTTACGAGCCCTTCCCAACGATGCTAAGTAAAAAACTGAATACACAAGAATGACTCTATATACAGGAAGTACCAGTACCACATCAATATGCAGGGTACAAGGTATTTGAGGTGCGACACTGTGCACGGTTGAAGGAGTTTTGTCTTTCTCTGATTCTGCACTTCGTTTTATTTAAGGGTACTTCCAAACAGGTATTTGTCAGTTGACTCAAAATAGAACAACATAGAAGCCAGTGTTTGTAACAACAGAACAAGGTTTGTAAAGGTGGTAAAACTTGTCAGTTTGACAGAGAACGTCACTTCCACTCATTATTTATCAGACAATAGCAATGTCATCACCTTTTTATAAATGAACAGAACAAAGAACAGAGTGGTACTTTCACATGGCACAGGGCTGTGTTACTCAGGGGCGGTTCTGGGGGGGGGGGGGGGGGCAGTACCCCTGTGACAACAATTTTGGACCCCCTTATGGCCCCCCTAAATGTGGAGTATGAAATCATTTTTACATAACTAATTTTTGCTATCGTTCTTTTTTTACATCCGTTATTAGACATTGTCAACGCGGAACACTAATGATTATGAACATGGTCTTTTGCCTGCTAATGCCTGCAATGCAGTGAAGAAAATGATATGACAACAATAACGTCTAATGTAACTGGCCCCTCTAACAGTTACAACTGGCCCCAGCTTGGCCCCCCCAGTTGAAATGGTCTAGAACCGCCACTGGTGTTACTGCCAACCAAAATCCCCCTCAGTCGTAATGGAAGTACTAATGGTAAATGTGACAGCACAAAGTCTTCAGAGATGACCTGGAGATCTTCCTGTTCCCATCGCTCAACTGGGCCGGGTTCAGAACTAAACAACCTACGTCATACCTCCTCAGCTTTACTGTGGTGATGGGAGTACACCTGAACACACCTGCCATGGTTGAAGCAGCTTGTGTGTGTGTGTGTGTGTGTGTGTGTGTGTGTGTGTGTGTGTGTGTGTGTGTGTGTGTGTGTGTGTGTGTGTGTGTGTGTGTGTGTGTGTGTGTATATATACTGTGTATTTTTTCCAATGTGTTTCTGTTTGCTATCCCTTTAGTCATTATATTGTGTGTGCGTGTCACAAAGTGACAGAGGGAAAAACGAGTCCTCTGTCCCTAGATGAATGTTGTGTGCACATACAGTTGACTAGATCGTGGTACAAACCACCACCCTCAGTATAATCAAACCAGTATTGCACAAAGCTTTGTCTTGATGAGACCATACTATAATAAGGTATCACATGATGCTCCTCGGGCGGTGTATGTGTATCTGTTACAGGATCACACACACACACACACACACACACACACACACACACACACACACACACACACACACACACACACACACACACACACACACACACACACACACACACACACACACACAGTAAGCAATACCAGCAGACTGGATGATGCGTATGATCGCTGACAGGCCTTGCATGCACAGGAAACATGTGGGATAGTTAGCTACAAAGAAGAAGGAAACTAGACCCAAAACTAGTCAATAAGGACAAAAACAAAATTACTCTCAGGGATATTAAATATAGTTAGCCTTAACGTAACGGTACCTGGATGCATTTATTTTACAAAAAGTGATAATATATCTCCTCAACTTTCACTGTACAGTATCTTGTTGATGTCTTTCAAACCGCTTGACTCAAAGCAACTATTCCTCTCCTCATTACACACTGGTGTGCTTCTCCTCTGACCCAGAATCAGGGCGAGGGGGAAAAGGAAGAGACTGACAGTTGTGGAGGTAGCGGGGAGGGAAAGCACACCAGGGTGTAATACTGAAAATAAGGCCTTTTTTCACTATTATGTCTATCACAGGAAAGGTCTGAAAATAGCCCATATTAATATATGTATCCTTAGAAATAAGGTTCATGAAATCAATAACTTGCTAACATCAGATAACATTCATATATCAGCCATTTCTGAGACTCACTTAGATACTTCATTTGATGATACAGCAGTAGCAATACAAGGATACAACATCTGTAGAAGAGACAGAAATGCTTATGGGGAGGTGTTGCTGTATATATTCAGAGCCCTATCCCTGTAATGCTTAGAGAAGATCTTATGTCAAGTGTTATTGAAGTGTTGTGGTTGTAGGTTAACTTGGCACATCTAAAGCCTTTTCTTTTGGAGTGTTGCTATAGGCCACCAAGTGCTAACTAGAGGTCGACCGATAATGATTTTTCAACGCCAATACCGATTATTGGAGGACCAAAAAAGCCGATGCCGATTAATAGGCCGATTTTTGATGTTTTATTTGTAATATTGACAATTACAACAATACTGAATGAACATTTATTTTAACTTAATATAATACATCAATAAAATCCATTTAGCCTCAAATAAATAATGAAACATGTTCAATTTGGTTTAAATAATGCAAAAACAAAGTGTTGGAGAAGAAAGTAAAAGTGCAATATGTGCCATGTAAAAAAGCTAACGTTTAAGTGCCTTGCTCAGAACATGGGAACATATGAAAGCTGGTGGTTCCTTTTAACATGAGTCTTCAATATTCCCAGGTAAGAAGTTTTAGGTTGTAGTTATTATAGGACTATTTCTCTCTATACGATTTGTATTTCATATACCTTTGACTATTGGATGTTCTTATAGGCACTTTAGTATTGCCAATGTAACAGTATAGCTTCCGTCCCTCTCCTCGCTCCTACCTGGGCTCGAACCAAGAACACATCGACAACAGCCACCCTCGAAGCAGCGTTACCCATGCAGAGCAAGGGGAACAACTACTCCAAGTCTCAGAGCGAGTGACGTTTGAAACGCTATTAGCGCGCACCCGCTAACTAGCTAGCCATTTCACATCGGTTACACCAGCCTAATCTTGGGAGTTGACAGGCTTGAAGTCATAAACACTGCAATGCATTGCGAAGAGCTGCTGGCAAAATGCACGAAAGTGCTATTTGAATGAATGCTTACGAGCCTGCTGGTGCCTACCACCGCTCAGTCAGACTGCTCTATCAAATCATAGACTTAATTATAATATAATAAACACACAGAAATACGAGCCTTAGGTCATTAATATGGTCGAATCCGGAAACTATCATCTCGAAAACAAAACGTTTTTTTCTTTCAGTGAAATACGGAACCGGTCTGTATTTTATCTAACGGGTGGCAACCCTAAGTCTAAATTTTCCTGTTACATTGCACAACCTTCAATGGTATGTCATAATTACGTACAATTCTGGCAAATTAGTTCGCAACGAGCCAGGCAATGAACGCAAGAGCAGTGACACAATTTCATGTTAGCAGGCAATATTAACTAAATATGCAGGTTTAAAAATATATACTTGTGTGTATTGATTTTAAAGAAAGGCATTGATGTTTATGGTTAGGTACATTGGTGCAACGACAGTGCTTTTTTCGCAAATGCGCTTGTTAAATCATCACCCGTTTGTCGAAGTAGGCTGTGATTCGATGAGAAATTAACAGGCACCGCATCGATTATATGCAATGCAGGACACGTTAGATAAACTAGTAATATCATCAACCATGTGTAGTTAACTAGTGATTATGTTAAGATTGATAGTTTTTTATAAGATAAGTTTAATGCTAGTGTAACAGTGTAGGTTCCGTCCCTCTCTTCGCCCCAACCCGGGCTCGATCCAGGGACCCTTGCACACATCAACAACTGACACCCACCGAAGCATCGTTACCCATCGCGCCACAAAAGCCGCGGCCCTTGCAACGCAAGGGGAAACCCTACTTCAAGTCTCAGAGCGAGTGACGTCACTGATTGAAATGCTATTAGCGCGCACCACCGCTAACTAACTAGCCATTTCACATCGGTTACACTAGCTAGCAACTTGCCTTAGCTTCTTGCTGCCCTCGCGTAACAGGTAGTCAGCCTGCCATGCAGGCTCCTTGTGGAGTGCAATGTAAGGCAGGTGGTTAGAGAGTTGGACTAGTAACCAGAAGGTTGCAAAAACGAATCCCCGAATCCCCCCTGAACAAGGCAGTTAACCCCCGTTCCTAGGCCATCATTGAAAATAAGAATGTGTTCTTAATCTGACTTGCCTAGTTAAAAAAAATTATAATTATAATAATAATAATAATTTTTAAAAATCGGCAAATCGGTGGCCAAAAATACAGATTACCGATTGTTATGAAAACTTGAAATCGGCCATAATTAATCGGCCATTCCGATTAATCGGTCGACCTCGGCCATTCCGATTAATCAGTCAGTATCTAAATAATATGTGTGAAATGCTTGATAGTGTATGTGATGTAAACAGAGAGGTCTACTTTCTTGGGGACCTGAATATTGAATGGTTTTCATCAAGCTGTCTGCTTAAGAGGAAGCTTCTTACTGTAACCAGTGCCTGTAATCTTGTTCAGGTTATTAATCAACCTACCAGGGTGTTTGCATGGAACTTCCTTCCAGCTCATATTGCTCAAATAAACAGCATACCTGGTTTAAAAAAAACAGATAAAGCAACACCTTGAGGCACAATGCCTCTCCCCTTTTTTCAAATCAAATCAAACTTTATTTGTCACGTGCGCCAAATACAACAAGTGTAGACTTTACCGTGAAATGCTTACTTACAAGCCTTTAACCAACAGTGCAGTTCAAGAAGAAGAAAATATTTACCAAGTAGACTCAAATCAAAAGTAATAATAAAAAGTAACACAACAAGAATAACAATAACGAGGCTATATACAGGGGGCATCGGCACCGAGTCAGTGTGTGGGGGTACAGGCTAGTTGAGGTAATCTGTACATTGTCCCCTCGGGGCGAAGTGACTATGCATAGGTAACAAACACAGCGAGTAGCAGCAGTGTACAAAAGGGAAGGGGGGGGGGTCAATGTAAATTGTCCGGTGGCAATTTTCTGAATTGTTCAGCAGTCTTATGGCTCGGGGGTAGAAGCTTTTGAGGAGTCTTTTGGTCCTAGACTTGGCGCTCTGGTACCGCTTGCCGTGCGGTAGCAGAGAAAACAGTCTATAACTTGGGTGGCTGGAGTCTCTGATTTTATGGGCTTTCCTCTGACACCGCCAATTATATAGGTCCTAGATGGCAGGAAGCTTGGCCCCAGTGATGTACTGGGCCGTTCGGACTACCTTCTGTAGCGCCTTACGGTCAGATGCCGAGCAGTCGCCATACTAGGTGGTGATGCAACCGGTCAGGATGCTCTCGATGGTGCAGCTGTAGAACCTTTTGAGGATCTGGGGACCCATGCCAACTCCTTTCAGTCTCCTGAGGGGGAAAAGGTTTTGTCGTGCCCTCTTCACGACTGTCTTGGTATGTTTGGACCATTATAGTTCGTGATGTGAACACCAAGGAACTTGAAACTCTCGACCCGCTCCACCACAGCCCCGTCGATATTAATGGGGGCCTATTCGGCCCGGCTTTTCCTGTAGTCCACGATCAGCTCCTTAGTCTTGCTCACATTGAGGGAGAGGTAGTTGTCCTAGCACCACATGGCCAGTTCTCTGACCTCCTCCCTATATGCTGTCTCATCGTTGTCGGTGATCAGGCCTACCACTGTTGTGTCGTCAGCAAACAATGATGGTGTTGGAGTTGTGTTTGGCTACGCAGTCGTGGGTGAACAGGGAATACAGGCGGTGACTAAGTACACACCCCTGAGGGGCCCCAGTATTAAGGATCAGCGTAGCAGACGTGTTGTTGCCTACTCTTACCACTTGGGGATGGCCCGTCATGAAGTCCAGGATCCAGTTGCAGAGGGAGGTGTTTAGTCCCTGAGTCCTTAGCTTAGTGATGAGCTTCGTGGGCACTATGGTGTTGAACGCTGAGCTGTAGTCAATGAACAGCATTCTCACATAGGTGTTCCTTTTGTCCAGGTGAGAAAGGGCAGTGTGGAGTGTAATTGAGATTGCGTCATTTGTGGATCTGTTGGGGCGGTATGCGAATTGGAGTGGGTCTAGGGTGTCCGGGAGGATGCTGTTGATGTGAGCCATGACGCGCGTTTCAAAGCACTTCATGGGTACCGACGTTAGTGCCACGGGGCGGTAATCATTTAGGCAGGTTACCTTTGCTTCCTTGGGCACAGGGACAATGTTGGTCTGCTTGAAACATGTAGATATTACAGACTCGGTCAGGGAGAGGTTGAAAATGTCAGTGAATACACCTGAAAGTTGTTCCGCGCATGCTTTGAGTACACGTCCTGGTAATCCGTCTGGCCCAGCAGCTTTGTGAATGACCTGTTTAAAGGTTTTGTTCACATCGGCTACCGAGAGCGTTATCACACAGTCATCCAGAACAGCTGGTGCTCTCATCCATGCTTCAGTGTTGCTTGCCTCGAAGTGAGCATATTTGACCTAGATAGTTTGTGTGTATGCATTGATATATAGGCTAAGTGTGCCTTGAAAATTTTTGTATGTATTTCTGTCTTTGAGCTGTTCTTCTGTATTGATGTTCTGTATCATGTAATTCTATATTATGTTTCATGTTTTTTGTGGACCCCAGGAAGAGTAGCTGTTGCATTTGCAACATCTAATGGGGATCATAATAAAATACCAAAGATGGATGGAGTGAGGGAGCTAGCGTGGAGGGAAAGATGGAGGGCGTGACAGAGGTAGCAGGGAGGGAAAGATGGAGGGAGTGAAGGAGGTAGCAGGGAGGGAAAGATGGAGGGAGTGAAGGAGGTAGCAGGGAGGGAAAGATGGAGGAGTGAGGGAGGTAGCAGGTAGACATTAGGGAGGGAATATATTCCTGTCCAATCTGACCTTTATATCTGACAGTGTGAGACTCTCCCACTTTTCCCAGGGCTTCAAAGTTGATTTAGCTCCTCTCTCTCATATCCAAACTACATAAACACACACGCGCACACAGGCACACACACACACACACACACACTGCTGCTCACCCAGTCTACAGTGGAAGGTTTTAGCATTATAAAGTGTGACGCCAGCCCTTCCTGTGCTCTGGTCTGATTAATCTCTGTTCAATAACAACATGGAGCAGCTCCCTCTCTCTCTCTGTCTGCTGTTACTGGTGTCTCAACAGCAAACAGCTCAGTATCAATCACCCTGCCAGTGAGTGTGCACTTGCATGCACGTGTGTCTGTGCATTCGTGCATGTTTATTCCCATGAAATAGGACTCTAATTTAAGATCGAAAAGTGGAATTTGTAAAAAAAAAAAGAAGAAAAAAAAGAAGAAAACTTTAAAGATCTTCACCTCTCCACCCCACAACTAGCTGTCACAGCTGCTGAAGCTATCAGAAAGAGCAGGTTGTCATGCCATTGGCTTGATGGGGGAGGGTTATGACCCCCATAAATACCTTTCCCCTTTTTCCTCTCTCTACTCCACCAATGTGACTATTGAAAATCCCTTTGTATCACAACTATTCGAAGGAGCGGACCAAAATGCAGTGTGTTCGTAGTTCCACATATTTATTAAACGTGAAACTGAATGCAATACACTTAAATACTTGAAAACACAAAAACAACAAACAGTGACGCAGAGAGGAAAACACACTACTCAAAAGATAATAACCCACAATGGGTTAAACCCCTACTTAAATATGATCTCTAATCAGAGGCAATAAGGATCAGCTGCCTCCAATTAGAGATCAACCCCAAACAATCCCAACATAGAAATAGAAAACTAGAACTTAAACATAGAAATAGAAAACATAGAACAACCCAAAACACCCCTGTCACACCCTGCCCTACTCTACTATAGAAAATTACATCTTACTAGGGTCAGGACATGACACTTTGTTAACATGGAGAGTCTGGTGACATCAAAATATGGGAAACGGAACCATATTTCGGTAATCCAACCAGTTGAAAATATGCATTGGTATTTAATGAATATGATCTCAGATCAGTTGTTGTCTGAGACAGATTCACATGGAATTGATGTGCAATTTAAATGTTTAAATATGAAACTATTTGTGAAAAGATTAAATGTAATTTTAGCTTCTTAATGAGAGAACGGTTTGTCAGAAGAACACCACTCTGCTCACTCAGAGGCCCCGCCCATGTGAACAGACGCTGGGTGTAAACTATGAAACACGGCCCTCTCTCCCAATCCTATATAAGCCCCTTGACGAAAATGTAACTTTCTGTTCCGAGGACGTTAGGGCGACATTCCTACGTTAAAAGGGCTCAGATAACCTAACGAAATCAGCATCGAATTTCAACGTGAAGATGACGGTCAAAACGCTGAAAGGATGAATTTCGACTATACCAGCCATAATATAGCATGAGCTTAAAAGTATGGCAACTTGGTATGAACTTTGAACTCTTATTCCTCCTAGCCGTTGAGTTAGCAGCAGTCACTGTAAACGTGGGCTAGGAAAGGACGGACGAAGTATCCATTCTACCACGCTCCAGTTCACCACTAGACATTCTTCAGAGGACCAGAGATCCATAAAGGACAAACGGGCCTTCCATCGACAACCAATCTACCGAAGCGCAGCTCAGAGTAAATATTTATTGCATTCTCATTTTTCAAATGGGCAGTTATTTAGAATGCATAAGATTCTGTATTTATGATAGCATAGCTTCTCTCTTTGTTACTCAGTCTTCCCGCTCTTTCACTCAAACCCAACCCCCTCTCTTTGTGTAACCAGCTGTCGTATCTGTTCCGTCCACCAGGGACATTTTCCTTTATGACATCATTTGTAATCAATGTATGATACATTCTGTGTAGATGTAATTCTGTGTGATTATTTAGGTATTTAGTAAATAAATAATTTAACCAAATTTTGTATTGCTGATTCAACTTGTTAGCCAAGGTTCGTGAAGATAATTTACAACTTTCAGATGAGGCTAAATAAAGTGACAATTAAATATTGACTGCTATTGAGGTAAAAGATTACCAGGTCTTTAAGAGTTTATTCGGAAGATAACAGCCCTATAAACATTATTTTGTGGTGCCCCGACCTTCTAGTTAATTACATTAACCTGATTAGCTTAATCAGGTAATATTAATTACAGAGAAATTATTTTATAGAATAGCATGTCATATCACTTAATCCGGCATAGCCAAAGACACAACAAGGCCAATGCTTGCCCTCCACTAAACAGAAAAGTTTTAATTGTGAAGGGGCTGCATAGTGGCCATAAGTATCCATAGCAAATCAGCATTTCATCTCCTCAATATTAGCTGGTACGCACTCACACACTCATGCACTCATGCACCTCAGTATGAGTCGGGGGATTCCCCATGGGTGGTTCCCACTCTGAATGAGGTCACAGCATTATACTGGCAGAAAACACAATAAAGGCTATCAACCACACACAATACACACATACAGATACACCCCTACAGATCTGGATAATATTAAATGTCGGTTTCTGAAATACAAAATATATTGATACGTCAGAAATCATTTCCATTTTTTTAGTTTGGACTATTAACCTAATGTTTTTATGTTTTAGTTTTGACTTCTAACCTAATGTTTCTATGAATCAGATTGAGAGAGATTAAGATACATAGTGACACGGTTTTGTAATTTCCAATCAACCGAGGCGCCGTCCTGCCAACTCCTTCATTCTCTCTAATGAGAGGAGGGTTAGTTTACAGATTAAATACTACTCTAGAGAATAAGAAGACAAAGTCCAAGCAATGAGAGCTTGTTGAGCACACACACACACACCCACACACACCCACGTACGTGCATGTGCACACACACACACACACACACACACACACACACACACACACACACACACACACACACACACACACACACACACACACAAAAGCGTCCGTTTCAAAGACAGATTCTCATTCAGAGTACAGAGTGAGTAATGTAATTATGATGCATTACTCTATCAAATCCCAGAGCATTGACTAGAATGTAATAGAGAAATGTAATACTATCTCTATTTCCTCTTCCAGTGTGTGTGTGTGTGTGTGTGTGTGTGTGTGTGTGTGTGTGTGTGTGTGTGTGTGTGTGTGTGTGTGTGTGTGTGTGTGTGTGTGTGTGTGTGTGTGTGTGTGTGCTCGTTTGTTCTTGAACTCACTGATCTAGGTGCTTGGCTCTCTGAAGCAGCAACATATTGCACGGATGCTTTTTCAGTTCTGTTGCTGCTTCAGTGATGCAATAATCCATGAATGTCTTTCAAATTAAATAGAATGTGAATAATATAGCCTAAATGCACTATTATCAACCCCAAATCTTAGTTAGAAATAAAATCAGTCCTTCAGTAAATATAGCTGTAGGCCAGGGTTCCCCAACTGGCAGCCCTGTTTGGCCCCCCAAGTTTTCTGAGCAAAAAAATAAAAGACTGTCAAAACACCAGCAAATCAGCTCCAAGTGATTTTAATGTTGGAAATCTGTTCCAAAGTATTCCCACGCCTAATAGGCAGATATATGTGATCGTATACAAATGTAACCAAGGTTTAAAATGATTATGTTTTAATCAAATTTTATATATGTTTGGGCTTCTTGCGGTCAATTTGCAGTCTACAAATTAATTGTAATTATCTTCCTACCCCTGACTATCTGCTCAAGAAAAAAATGGCCTGTGGCTGAATCTAGTTGATGATCCCTGCTGTAGGCTTTGGAAATACAGTGGACATCATTTTCCAATTGCTGTTGTTTGTTCTGATTGTTTTGGTGATAACTCGGTTCTGATACCCCTTCCATGGTCTGTTTATGTGTTGCAGGTCTTCAGAATGATTCACACTAATTTTAGCTTGTCACAAAAAAAGATATTTATAAAATAAAATAATAATAAATAAATGTTTTGGCAGGCAGGCAGGCAGGCAGGCAGGCAGGCAGGCAGGCAGGCAGGCAGGGGAGAGAGAGAGAGAGAGAGAGAGAGAGAGAGAGAGAGAGAGAGAGAGCGGTTGAACCCTGGCACCAGCCAACTTCTTGCTCTCTCTCTCACAAAGGTGTGACTTAGTTATCTTCTGCTCTCTCCCTGCTGAACTTTGAAAGAATACAAATACTATTTGAACCCAGGTCTGATCATTCTATTGAGTGCCTTGAATTCTCTCTTGTGGCGTAAAGACAGGAAAAACATAAACAACTCACAGTACAATGAACCCACAACCACCATTGGTCAGCTCGCTCTTCCCAAAACATCCCCTCCAATAAACTCACTGACTTCATTTATCCGCTCCACAGGACTGTGACCTGATCGTGACTTGATCGTGTCTTGACCAAGCCTGTGGTCACTCTGTGTCTCTGTAGTATCCTCACTTATGAGTCTGAACTCCCAACAAAGCTTTGTTTTATACCAGCTTAATCAGCCTAGGAGCCTAGGAAACACACACACATGCATACGCAATAACACGCTGATACACAATCATGCATAATTACTACACAATGCTCCCATCAAAACTGCTGCTGTTGCGTAAAGGCCAATTCAAGGCAATATGTAATTGTGGTCTTCCTCCCCTACAGGTCTCTATAGACCATGTCTCTCCAAGTCCGCTATGCACACACACACACACACACACACACACACACACACACACACACACACACACACACACACACACACACACACACACACACACAACCACACATTCTACACACAAAGACAACAAAGTGTTCCCTCCACTGGACCCATCCCATAATTATCACATAAATCATGGAATATTGCAGGATAACTGTATTGTACGTATTCAGACCCCTTGACTTTTTCCACATTTTGTTACATTACAGCCTAAAATTGATTAGATTTTTTTGGAAAATGTATAAAAAAACAAAAACAAAAATACATTATTTACATAAGTATTCAGACCCTTTGCTATGAGACTCCAAATTGAGCTCAGGTGCATCCTGTCTATATAAGGTCCCACAGTTGACAAAAACTAAGGAACGAAGGAATTGCCCGTAGAGCTACGAGACATGATTGGTTCAAGGCACAGATCTGGGGAAGGGTACCAAAACAATTCTGCAGCATTGAAGGTCCCCAAGAACACTGTGGCCTCTATCATTCTTAAATGGAAGAAGTTTGGAACCACCAAGACTCTTCCTAGAGCTGGCCGCCGGGCCAAACTGAGCAATCGGGCGAGATGGGCCTTGATCAAGGAGGTGACCAAGAACCCGATGGTCACTCTAACAAAGCTCTAGAGTGCCTCTGTGGAGATAGGAGAACCTTCCAGAAGGACAACCATCTCTGCAGCACTCCATCAATTATGCCTTTATGGTAGAGTGGCCAGATGAAAGCCCATCCTCAGTAAAAGGCACATGACAGCATGCTTGGGGTTTGCCAAAAGGCACCTAAAGACTCTCAGACCATGAGAAACAGGATTCTCTGGTCTGATTAAACCAAGTGTCAACTCTTTGGCCTACGGTAAAGCATGGTGGTGCCAGCATCATGCTGTGGGGGTGTTTTTCAGCGGCAGGGACTGGGAGACTAGTCAGGATCGAGGGAAAGATGAACGGAGCAAAGTTCAGAGAGATTCTTGATGAAAACCTGCTCCAGAGCACTCAGGACCTCAGACTGGGGCGAAGGTTCAGCTTCCAACAGGACAATGACTCTAACCACACAGCCAAGACAACGCAGGAGTGGCTTCGGGACAAGTCTCTGAATGCCCTTGAGTGGCCCAGCCAGGTCCCGGACTTGAACCTGATCGAACATCTCTGGAGAGATCTGAAAATAACTACACTCCCCATCCAACCTGACAGAGCTTGAGAGGATTTGCGGAGAAGAATGGAAGAAACTCTCCAAATACAGGTGTGCCAAGCTTGTAGCATCATACCCAAGAAGACTCAAGGCTGTAATTGCTGCCAAATGTGCTTCAACAAAGTACTGAGTAAGGGGTTTGAATACTTATGTAAATGTGATATTTCAGTTTGTTTTATTTTGTTAAATTCATAAACATTTCTAAAAAACTGTTTCTGCTTTGTCATATTGGGGTATTGTGTGTAGATTGATGAGGGGAAAAAACGAATTAATCAATTTTAGAATAAGGCTGTAACCTAACCAAAATGTGGAAAAAGTCAAGGTGTCACGCCCTGACCTTAAAGAGCCGTTTTATTTCTCTATTTGGTTAGGTCAGGGTGTGATGTGGGGTGGGCATTCTATGTTTTCTATTTCTTTGTTGGCCGGGTATGATTCCCAATCAGAGGCAGCTGTCTATCGTTGTCTCTGATTGGGGATCATACTTAGGCAGCCCTTTTCCCACCTGTGATTGTGGGATCTTGTTTTTGTGTAGCTGCCTGTGAGCAGCCCAGAACGTCACGTTTTGTTTTTCTTCTGTTTTGTTGTTTGGTGAGTTTCATCTTCATTAAAAGATGTGGAATTCCATGCATGCTGCGCCTTGGTTTATTTATGATCGGGAGTTTGAAGACAGTGAACGTGACACAAGGGGTCTGAATACTTACCGAAGGCACTGTGTATCATTGGTGTGCATCATGTGATTTTAACCAATTATGAGCAGGCATTCGCCTAATAATTGGCTAATGATGTCATTGCAAACACTTACTCTTTATCTTTTTTAATACAAAAACATTGAAACACCCTTTTCACACATGTTGGGGTGGTGCTGGAGATTCTGAATATGAAGATACACATTTTTGAAATGTCCCTTTTAAGATACTGGAAAATCCACAGTAAACTCTTAACAGTGCAGCACTTGCTTATCACAAGGCCTTACAAAAATTGTAGCACTATTAGTATCAAAGATGTGCTCAGCCTTCATCAACATAACAATAAAAACACTTGAACTGGTAAAACATTTCCACTGATGGTTGGCACAAATACAACATAGTTTAGACTATGTCCCCAAATGTGCTGAGTCCAGCCAGCACATTGCCCCCGACAGCTGTAGCAGTACAGTAAAGGTTATTTCCACTATTTTCACCGTAACTTACAATAAAATTACAAGATTTTCTTTTGGTTGCTGTGTGTGCCATAAGCGCATCTAAAGTATCCTGTAAGTTTGAATGCATTTGCAAGTGAGGCATGCCAAGTTAATTGCAGGATGGGTCAAAAAGTACCCAAGTGCATTGCGATTGACAGTAAATATATAGCAAAACACTAATACAGTATCCTTTAACTGTAGAAATGTACTGTAAAAAGACTGTAAAATGTACAATTGCCTAATTACTGTATAAATAAACATACACAATGTAGTCAAAGTCTGTTGAATATGTACAGTGCTTTCAGACCCCCTGACTTATTCCATATTTTGTTGTGTTACAACCTGAATCCCAACTTGATTAAATGTATTTATTTTTCTCACCCACCTACACACAATATTTATTTTTCTCACCCACCTACACACAATGCCCCATAATGAAAAAGTTAAAACATGTTTATAGATTTTTTTTCAAATGTATTGAAAATTAAATACATAAATATCTAATTTACACAAGTATTCACACCCTTGAGTCAATACTTAATTGAAGCACCTTTGGCAGCAGTTACAGCTGTTAATATTTTTGAGTAAGTCGCTAAGAGCTTTACACACCTGGATTGTGCAAAAATTAGTCATTATTCTTTTCAAAATTCTTCAAGCACCATTTTCAGGTCTTGTCTTAGATTCATTTTTGTTTGCATGGCATTTCCTGTGAAATCTAATGTGATCCTTTCAATCCACATGTGAAAGGTTATGTGATCACGTGAAAATCCACATGTGAAACTTCATGTGAAATATCATCCTAAGTGAAGTGTTCCAAAAACACATGGTTTCACATGATTTCAAAACATGTTGAAATTTAAAATGTGAAATAATGTGGTTTTTCTGTAAGGCAGCTGATTTCCATCCTTTCCTGTCTGTTTACAGTGTGGTTGGTTGTCTTCTCTCTGCTTCAGGTAATTGAAGTGAGTGGCACGTCTGTCTGTGTCTGTGTGTAATTCAGCTGCTTGTGTCATTTGTGTGTTGGCCACAGTACAACGACCATAATCAGCTCATCTAAACAAACACAATTCATGCATGGACACACACACACACACACACACACACAGACACACACTGGCTCCTCAGATAGACAAAACCGCAGTGATCAAGTCTTCCACTCAAGCATTTTATTTTCCGAGAGAAGGCTCTGTGCTCCTGACTGAGATCATGTTGGTTAAAGTCCCTCTGATTTGCCTAAACAGTAACCAAGCTTCCTGCATTCTGTGAGTGTGATCTAACCGAGCAGGCTTACTGTGTACTGGGTGTGGCTGGGGTGGTGTAGACAGATGTTTCTTCCAGTACCAAGAGTTTTAGAGATCTAATGTATGAGATGGTAACTGGTGTGGCTGTGGTCAAGTTGCTTATCGGCAGCTGTTTTTGTGTGTGTGTGTCTTCCTTGCTATTGATTGACCACTCAACCAGATTAAAGAACAAAAGAAGGGAGGATGAAAACCAGCAAGCGCTGCAGCCATCCAGTAATGGAGTTTAAAACCCTCATTACCATTCTATTTAGTTTCTAAACAAATCTACTGTAGTAGGAAAACACTGGTTTCCAAGGCGATAACAGTCTTTCTTAATCCTAGTGATGGAGTTGTTGTTATGACTGTCGCGGCTGATTGGATGTCTGGATCTGAGAAATTCGGCCTGAGAACAACCACTCAGACACACCTTGGAAAATAAGTGTTTCTGAACACAGACCAAGACGGGGAATTCAGTCATGTCTGAGTGTGGGTGTGAGTGTGTGTGTGTGCGTGTGCGTTCGTGTGTGTGTGTGTGTGTATGTGTATGTGTGTCTGTATGTGTTTTTGTGTGTATCTGCATATTGTATGTGTTTATGTTGATTGTATGTGTGCATTCATGTGTTTGTGTGTGTGCGTGTCCGATCATGTGTGTACAGTCTGCGGACGCAAATGTGAACGCAACACCCACGATGGAGATTAATAGCTAATGACGTTCTGAGAAAAGGGATGTCCCGCTCACCCACACAGACTCCACACAGACACATTTCCTGGCCTGTTGCTCATCTGAGGGAGAGGTTTACCATAAGTCTGTCCAGAGGATCTATCAGTTATCTACCCAATATATCTGAGGTTAGAGGAACAGTTCTCGAACGTACAGTAAGATTTTTCTATTACCTACTTCAAGACAAGGCCCTCCCCTACTGCCTTCTCTGTCTAGACTCTAGTATGGCGCCGTCAAAGATTAGCATTGACTGGAAATGGGGGGACCATACTGCTAACATTTCCTATAACCTCAAATTGGTTTATGGAGCATGTGATGATGAAACAGGCACTAACTCTCTCTCCACCTGCCAAAACCTCTCTTTCTCTTCTGTTTTTTTCTTCCCACAGGAAATGGGACAGGAAGTCCCTGGGTCATCAGAACGCGGTTTCAGCTTTGCGACCTTTTACTCTCTCGCTTCTGCAAGCAACAGATATAAGGTTTGAGACGTTTTGCTCACGCTGTTACACAATAAACACACCGCTTTAAACTGCCTGTACACAATAAACACACCGCTTTAAATTTCCTGTACACAAAACGATCACAGTCTGCAGTTGAACAGTTGTCCTCAACCCTGATCATAGAGCTACAGTATAAGGCGTGCATGGTTTTGTTCCAGCTCAGCACGAACACGTCTGATTCAGGTAATCATGCTCTGATATGTTGCAAGCCTGCACAACCTGTGGGCACCCTGGGCCAGAGTTGATGACCATTGATGTTGAGCGAGATTTGTTCAGCAGTCATTCTGTATCTGCAGTGGGATGTAGCTCTGTATATAAGACCGGGGTTAAGAGTAATCCATGTAGCAGTTTGTTTGATTGAACACAGCCTTTTACTTGACTTTGTGGTGAATAATAAAGCACAGTGGGAAAATGCCAGACTCCAACAAACCCACAACTAATGTTCAATAATCATCCGTCAAACTGGAGTAATGCCTGGTCAGCATCAACAGGACACACACACGTAGGCACACACGCACGCACACGCACGCACACACAGATGCACACACGCATGCTAATGATGCGCAGGTTGACTCATAACCTGCAGTCTCCACGGTTATGTCCGCGGGCGGGTGGGTTTAGGATGCCGGATGAAAGGCGGGTGGGTGGTTGAATCTCAATGGATAATTCTGTTAAGATTGCAATGTGTATGTGTGTAGGTTTATAGAGAAAGCAATACCTTAAAAATCGATACATTTATAATTATTGCCATTAGTTTTTAATCCTAAACTTTAGGGCCTAAAGGCTGGTTTACAGTTGGTCTATCGTCATTCTATAGTCGTCTGACATCAATCTTGGAGTTGTCATTATGTAAAAGTATAAACACAAAAATGACAGGCTGCATGACATCAGCAGCCTGGTGATCCAGATAGCATAACTGCTATATATTAACACCAATAAACCCATCCGTTAAAACATTTATTTAGTATTTGTCAATCTAGCATGCCACGCAACTAAAAGCAACTTTCTAAACAATGTTCAGGTACATTTCTAGCTTGCTAGCTAGCTGGCTAGCCAGTTCAAATAATGACCAGAGCATAGCTGACCATATTAACTTTAGCAAATTTGTATGAATTATTACGGGAAAATAAACTCACAACAAAATAATTATTTACATGTTAATGGCAAGCTAATTACAGAAAACAGCTTACAGTTATTACTGTGACAAAATATAAGCATGGCATTCTACCGGAGAATTTTGTGAACTGTCTAGTTGCTAGCTCAGTCAGGTAACCATGACAGTGGACGCAGCGACAGGTTCAAAGTTTAACTGTCTGTGACAAGGAAACCGACAGTGACTGTTTACAAACATTCCACCCGGAGTATAAATTAAATGTTGTTTTCACCAGCAATGCTTGTCACAGTCGAATTGTCTACAGACATGTTGATAGATGATAGTCTATCAGATGATGTTGTAGATGATGTTGATAGTCTCTTATGACCGAAAATAACTTCTAGACACCAGGACTGCGATTAATCACCACGGACTGGCAGAATCCTTTTTCCTTTAACGAGTCTGACGAGCTCGACGCGAATGATGTACTGCTTTCTCGGGAACAGGCCCAGATCCCCGTGATTTGCGTGAAGAGAAGGTGGAGAAAAAGGGGCCAGAGGGCGGGCTGCCTCCTGAGAATTCATAGGCGATCGGAGAAAAAAACACTTCCTTACATTCTGCTAGTAAACGTGCAATGTTTGGAGAATAAAATTGATGACCTACGCGGAAGATTAAACTACCAAAGGGACATCCAAAACTGTAATATCTTACAGAATCGTGGCTGAACAACGACATTATCAACATACAGCTGGCTGCTTATACCCTGTACCGGCAGGATAGAACAGCGGCGTCAGGTTAGACAAAGGATGGCGGACAATGTATTTTTGTAAATAACAGCTGGTGCACGATATCTAAGGAAGTCTCGATCAATTCCTCGCCTGAGGTAGAGTATCTCATGATAAGCTGTAGACCACGCTATCTACCTAGAGAGTTTTCATCTGTATTTTTCGTAGCTGTTTAAATACCACCACAGACACCCAGAGGTGGTGCTCCTAGTTGCCGGGGACTTTAATGCAGGGAAACTTAAATCGGTTTTAGCACATTTCTATCAGCATGTTAAATGTGCAACCAGAGGGGAAAAAAACTCTGGACCACCTTTACTCCACACACAGAGACGCATACAAAGCTCTCCCTCGCCCTCCATTTGACAAATCTGACCATAAATCTATCCTCCTGATTCCTGCTGACAAGCAGAAATTTAAGAAGGGAGCATCGGTGACTAGATCAATAAAAAAATGATCAGATGAAGCAGATGCTAAGCTACAGGACTGTTTTTCTAGCACAGGCTGGAATATGTTCCAGGATTCCTCCAATGGCATTGAGGAGTACACCACATCAGTCATTGGCTTCATCAATAAGTGCATCAATGATGTCGTCCACACAGTGACCATACGTACATACCCCAACCAGAAGCCATGGATTACAGGCAACATCCGCATTGAGCTAAAGGCTAGAGCTGCCGCTTTCAAGGAGTGGGACTTTAACCTGGAAGCTTATAAGAAATCCCGCTATACCCTCCGACAAACCATCAAACAGGCAAAGCATCAATACAGGACTAAGATCGAATCATACCACACCGGCGCTGACGCTCGTCGGATGTGGCAGGGCTTGCAAACCGTTACAGACTACAAAGGGAAGCACAGCCGAGAGCTGCCCAGTGACACGAGCCTACCAGACGAGCTAAACTACTTCTATGCTCTCTTCAAGGCAAATAACACTGAAACATGCATGAGAGCACCAGCTGTTCCAGAAGACTGTGTGATCACGCTCTCCGCAGACGATGTGAGTAAGACCTTTAAACAGGTCAACATTCACAAGGCTGCAGGGCCAGACGGATTACCAGGACGTGTGCTGCGAGCATGCGCTGACCAACTGGCAAGTGTCTTCACAGACATTTTCACCTCACCCTGTCTGAGTCTGTAATACCAACATGTTTTAAGCAGACCACCATAGTGCCTGTGCCCAAGAACACTAAGTAACCTGCCTAAGTGACCAATGACCTGTAGCACTCACGTCTGTAGCCATGAAGTGCTTTGAAAGGCTGGTCATGGCTCACATCAACACCATTTTCCTTGAAACCCTAGACCCACTCCAATTTGCGTACCGCCCCAACAGATCCACAGATGATGCAATCTCTATTGCACTCAACACTGCTCTTTTCCACCTGGACAAAAGGAACACCCTTGTTAGATGCTATTCATTGACTACAGCTCAGCATTCAACACCATAGTGCCCTCAAAGCTCATCAATAAGCTAAGAACCCTGAGACTAAACACCTCCCTCTGCAACTGGATCCTGGTCGTCCTGATGGGCTGCCCCCAGGTGGTAAGGGTAGGTAACAACACATCCACCACACTGATCCTCAACACAAGAGCCCCTCATGGGTGCTTGCTCAGTCCCCTCCTGTACTCCCTGTTCACTCATGACTGCACAGCCAGGCACGACTCCAACACCATCATTAAGTTTGCCGATGACACAACAGTGGTAGGCCTGATCACCGACAATGACGTGACAGCCTGTAGGGAGGAGGTCAGAGACCTGGCCGTGTGGTGCCAGGACAACAACCTCTCCCTCAACGTGATCAAGACAAAGGAGATGATTGTGGACTACAGGAAAAAGTGGACCGAGCACACCCCCATTCTCATCGACGGGGATGCAGTTGAGCAGTTTGAGAGCTTCAAGTTCCTTGGTGTCCACATCACCAACAAACTAACATGGTCCAAGCACACCAAGACAGTCGTGAAGAGGGCACAATAAAACCTATTCCCCATCAGGAGACTGAAAAGATTTGGCATGGGTCCTCAGATCCTCAAAAGGTTCTACAGCTACACCATCGAGAGCATCCTGACTGGTTGCATCACTGCCTGGTATGGCAACTGCTCGGCCTCCGACTGCAAGGCACTACTGAGGGTAGTGTGAAAAGCCCAGTACATCACTGGGGGACAAGCTTCCTGCCATCCAGGACCTCTATTCCAGGCAGTGTCAGAGGAAGGCCCTAAAAATTGTCAAAGACTCCAGCCACCCTTGTCATAGACTGTTCTCTCTGCTACCGCACGGCAAGTGGTACCGGAGTGCCAAGTCTAGGTCCAAGAGGCTTCTAAACAGCTTCTACCCCCAAGCCATAAGACTCCTGAACATATAATCAAATGGCTACCGAATCTATTTGTATTGCCCCCCCCCCTTTTTACACAGCTGCTACTCTCTGTTGTTATCATCTATAGTCACTTTAATAACTCTACCTACATGTTCATATTACCTCAACTAACCGGTGCCCCCTGCACATTGACTCTGTAACGGTACCCCCCTGTATATAGTCTCGCTATTGTTATTTTACTGCTGCTCTTTAATTACTTGTTTATTTCTTGTTTCTTGTTACTTTCTTATTTATTGTTTATTTCTTATCCTGATCCGTATTTTTTTAAACTGCATTGTTGGTTAGGGGATGGTAAGTAAGCATTTCACTGTAAGGTTTACACCTGTTGTATTCGGCACATGTGACTAATAACATTTGATTTGATTTGATGAAGTATAAACCAGTATGCATGCCAAATAGCCCACACACCAATCTGGTCTTGAATTCAAATGAACGATAGCCCAGGCCAATGAAGAGACGTGCTTGTGTGTGTGAGTACGTGTGTTAACGGTGCGCAGGTCAGCTGTTTGTTCACCCACACCCGCCCGCAATTACTAATAACCCATCCGCAACTGCCCGATTATATGTGATACAGTGAAATATGATTCCGGCACCCAATCCTAACCCACTAATATAGAAAATGCTCTGTAGGCTACAGTCAGAGACATAATTATTTGTTGACATAGGGTAGGATTTTTTTGCCTGATTTAGATATGTTTCTGCTTACACAGATAGAAAGGTTCCTTACAAAACCAAAAAGGGTTCTCTCGCTTGCTTCATAAAATGGAACCCCTAAAACTTTGATCCTAGAGGTTCTTCTACTCTGAACCAAAATGGTTTTATACAGAACGCTGCATGGTTTATTTTATGAATTATAGCTACTACTATTAAATAATGGACAAAATAACACCAGCATAGTTTTTATAATGTGTCTTCTGCTCCATTCTCAACCCCCCCTCCCCCAAACAGCACACCTTAAACATACAGTTCAGACAATCACAGATTCAAGCTACTGTACATGAAGAACAACTTACATTTACTAGGCAAGTCAGTTAAGAACAAATTCGTATTTACAATGACAGCCTACCCCGGCCAAACCCGGAAGATGCAGGGCCAATTGTGCGCTGCCCTATGGGACTGCCAATCACATACGGATGTGATACAGCCTGGATACAAACCAGGGACTGTAGTGACGCCTCTTGCACATAGATGCTGTGCCTTAGACCGCAGCGCCACTCGGGAGCCCATGCAGTTCTTGTCAGCAGCAGCCAAAATAGAGATCATCTGCCTCTGATAGTTCTGGATTACTGCCAGACTGAGAAAAACATAGATAGTGTGTTAAAAGTCATCTAATGATTAACTAGGCTATTGAATCACCAAGACTTATTATAAATAATTGACACATACCTCCTCTTAGTTAGCAACAGTCTTCTAATCGCTTCATGAAACATAGGCTAGTCCCTTCAATTGAATTGACACTGCAATAATGAAATAAATTAAACAATTAGCTAATTGCCAATGTCAGGTTGGGTCTGTAACTCTTTTTGGCATATCCCATGACAAAAAAAGTATGTTTATTTGAAAGAGTTAGCTGGTTAGCTTGTAATGTGCCGAATTAAAGCAGCCTAGCTTTTTCTGTTTAGCTGGGCTAAGTTAGCTAGCTAGCTAGCATACAAAGGTGCTCAAATTTTAATAAAGTTGAAACTTTTTTATCTAGTCTATAGTTTACCATATGACTTTGGCTTCATATATTTCAATTAAAAAATCTACTTTGCTTACCTTAATACATTGAAAATGAACATGCTTAATCGTACTACTTGCAACATGGTTCAAGTGTTGCGAGGACAATTTGATAATTTTAGCTAATTAGCTACTTTTCAACGACTTAGCATGTTAGCTTACCTTTCCTCTAACCCTAACCTTAACCCTTTTAGCTAACCCTTTTCCCAACCTTAATCCTTCAACCTAACTCCTAAACTTAACCATAACCATAACCCTAACCCCTAGCCTAGCTAACATTAGCCAGCTAGCTAATGCTAGCCACCTAGGCACCTAGCTAGAATTTGTAGCATATCATACATTTAGCAAATTCGTAATATATTGTTCATTTTGCAAATTCGAAACATATAATACGAATTGTAATTCGAAACATATCATACAAAATGGGTGATGGACATCCACAAATTATACTACTAAATGTAACATACAGTGCATTCGGAAAAGTACTCAGACTCCTTCCCTTTTTCCACATTTTGTTATGTTACAGCCTTATTCTAAAATTGACTAAATATTTTTTCCCTCATCAATCTACACACAATACCCTATAACTACAAAGTGAAAACATGTTTTTAGAAATTTTTGCAAATGAATAAAAAGATCTAAAATAACTATCTTAAATTTAAAGGGAATGTTAGCTGTCATTTCAGAGTTTGATGTGACTGGGTTAGCTTTTGTTAGCTGTTAATTTAAAAAAAAATCCCAATTACTCTATGGGATAGGAATAGAACCCTCAAAGTTATTTGCCTTCACTGGGTATATACTGAACAAAAATATAAATGCAACATAAAACAATTTCAAAGATATACAGTTGATATAAGGAAATCAGTCAATTGAAATAATTGCATTAAGCCCTAATCTATGGATTTCACATGACTGGGCAGGGGCTGGCGTGGTTACACGTGGTCTGCGGTTGGAGGCCGGTTGGACGTATTGCCAAATTCTCTAAAACGACGTTGGAGGCGCAGTATGTAAAGTGTTGGTCCCATGTTTCATGAGCTGAAATAAAATATCCCAGAAATGTTCCATATGTACAAAAATCTTATTTCTCAAAAATGTTGTGCACAAATTGTTTACAGCCCTGTGAGTGAGCATTTCTCCTTTGCCAAGATAATCCATCCCCCTGACAGGTGTGGCAAATCAAGAAGCTGATTAAACAGCATGATCATTACACAGGTGCACCTTGTGCTGGGGGCTTTGAAAGGCCACTCTAAAATGTGTGGTTTCGTCACACAACACAATGCCACAGATGTCTGAAGTTTTTCAGGGAGCGTGAAATTGGCATGCAGACTACAGGAATGCCCACCAGAGCAGAGAATTGAATGTTAATTCCTCTACCTTAAACCGCCTCCAACGTTGTTTTAGAGAATTTGGCAGTACGTCCAACCGGTCTCACAACTGCAGACCACGTGTAACCACGCCAGCCTAGGACCTCCACATCTGGCTTCTTCACCTGTGGGATCTGAAACCAGCCACCCAGACAGCTGATGGAACTGAGGAATATTTCTGTCTGTAATAAAGCCCTTTTGTGGTGAAAAAATGTATTCTGACTGGCTGGGCCTGGCCCTCCAGTGTGGGGGCCTATGCCCTCCCAGACCCACCCATGGCTGCGCCCCTGCCCATTCCTGTGAAATCCATAGATTAGGGCCTAATTCGTTTATTTAAATTGACTGATTTCCTTATATGAACTGTAATTTGTGTTTATATTTTTGTTCAGTATAGTTGACATCAGTAAAGTTTTCTCTGTCATTTCTGCTTCTTCGTGGAGCAGAGACGTTTAGGGACCGGGGAGAAAATGCAATAATTCAACAAAAAAAACAGGAAAGATTTTCTGTGCAAAATGTCCAAATGTCATCAGTTTGACTGGTTGTAAGGAAATTTAGAAATCATAGAAAGCTATGAAAACTACCCAACTTGTTCCTGGTAAGATTTCAGTTCGGCTTGGACGGATATTTTATGTTGTTGAAATACTATCAGCTTTTATGATGCTGTTAAAGTTAGCAGCTCTAAAGATGGTATGTACAGTAACTGCACATTTGCATTCACTCAAGATGCTGAAATAAATAAATCATATTTCTCCACTCCTGTTACGAGTTCAAATATATTACATTTTTTATTTCTATTTAACCTTTATTTAACTAGGCAAGTCTGAGTTAAAATGTATAATTTTACGACAAGAAATGCTTAATTCTGCGGAGTTAATATTAAGGCTATGTGAGAGGTTATCTATTTGAGAGGTTATAGACCTACAGTAAGTGTCCAGATTTTAGTTCCACACTGTAAACAATTTCCAGTAATATTTCCTAAAAGCATTTGGCGATTGGCGTGTAGGCTATTTGGCGTGCGTATAGTTAGGCCCTAAAGCTTAGGCTTACGCAGTAATGCCAGACAGCCTAAAATAATTAAGGAAAAAAACTCAATGTAGCCTCTAGATATAAATTGAATGAGAATTATACATTAATGGATTTTTTTGAGGTATTGTTTTCTCTTTATTCAATCCGCCCCCCACCCGCCCTTCATACGCATGATATTTCTTGACTTTAAACCTGCGTGCTGATATAACTGTGGGGACTGCGGGTTTTGAGTCAACCCACGCATCCCTAGTGTATATGTGTGTATGTGTGTGTGCATGTACTTTGATCTCTGAATCAGAGAAAAAGCAGCTAAAACAAAGGCTCAAGTTGCAACAAGATCTCATAGTTTCCCTTCGAAATTCAACGTATTATGGATGAACGCCTATTTTTGACGGATTAAGTCTGCGTGATTACAGGGTTAATTCCATGTGGTTACAGGGTTAAAACAGAAACAATTCAAAGGGTTAAGTTTAGGTGTTAATTCCTAGTGGTTAAAGATAGGGCTATGGTTTGGGGAAGGCTTAAAACAAAATAATAAAAAACCTTAGCTCTATAACCATTAGGTATCATCTGTATTCTCAGTATTGTCGCGGCTTGCTAGAGCATTGTGAACTGTTGCAGTGCGGTTGTCTAAGCAGTGCACTCTGGGTCTGAGCATCATGAGTTCACTACCAGTGCTGGGCAATTATTTACATTTTTGGGGGTGAGCGCAGAGGAAGGCATATATCGACATTCTCTGGACCTTTTCAAACGTCCAAAATCACTGTCTTTTTCTAGTGATCAATCTGCAAGTTGAGTTATTGGCTAGATTGTGTGTGTTTGTATGTGTGCCGGTGCGTTCGTGCTTGGCGTGTACGCGTGTGTGTGTGTTGACTGGAGAGAATACAATGACTATGAAAGCGAAGCAGGCCCAGCCCACTCCCACAGTGGAAAGAATGATGGTGGTTCTGTAAATGACAGTATTGACCAGGACAGATGCTAATTGAGGCAAAGTGGTGGTTATTTGTCTGAATGTGTATGCTTGTGAAAGCTACAGGCGACATCTAGTTTGCTTACGTCTCCTCGCATCTCCTTGTTTGCTAAAGTACTTTGTAACTGGGAAACAGCTTTTATTAACACTAGAAGATGGTAGTGCTAGTTCACATCGGAGCATCACATCTGCTCAATGTGCATGCAGTAGCTGTGTGAGTGGGTGCTGAGGGCTCTGAACGGTAGGTTTTATAATAAACAGGTAGGGTTTATAATTACAGGTAGGTTTTATAATAACAGGTAGGGTTTATAATGACAGATAGGTTTTATAATGGCCCAGTCAGTCCGTCTCCTGCTGAGTGCTTAGTTTAGCCAGCTCCTGTGTTGTGGTTCTAGCTGTGTGTGTCCTGCAGAGGGTCTAGGAAACTGTATGTGTGTGTCATGTAGGTACAGTGAGGGGGCTAGGAAGGCTTTCAACTACTGGCTGCTCCCTATAATCAGCTTGACCTCAAAATAAATTGTTTGTTTGTTTGTTTGTTTGTGTGTGTGCTTTGTGTGTGTGTGTGTGTGTATGTGTGTGTGTGTGTGTGTGCGCGTGTGCACGTGTGTGTGTACGTGTGCTCGTGTGCGCGTGTGTGTGTGTGTCAGAGGACCTACAGGTGCAGAGGTGTGAGTGTATGAGTGAGTGTGTGGTAGCGTGTGTGAGTGTCAGCGTATCACTTACTTCATGTGGCCTCTAAGTCTTGGCGTGGTTAACGTAATTGGTTTTACAGTAAATTTACTGCCTACATCTGTCTCTCTTTAGAACAAAGAATTACCAAACAAATGAAGTGCATTTATATGTACAAGAATCAGTCAGTACTTTCCAATACATGATCACGACAGCTTGTTCTTTTCTAAACTTTCCTAAATATTTGTTCTCAAACATCTCTAATGTTTCTGATAACATCTGGTGTAGCAGCACCTTATGTCTTCTCCTTCACATATGTTATGTTCTGTGTGTTATGTTATGTTCTGTGTGTTATGTTACGTTCTGTGTGTTATGTTACGTTCTGTGTGCTATGTTACGTTCTGTGTGTTATGTTATGTTCTGTGTGTTATGTTACGTTCTGTGTGTTATGTTACGTTCTGTGTGTTATGTTATGTTCTGTGTGTTATGTTACGGCCTGTGTGTTATGTTATGTTCTGTGTGTTATGTTACGGCCTGTGTGTTATGTTACGTTCTGTGTGTTATGTTACGTTCTGTGTGTTATGTTACGCTCTGTGTGTTATGTTACGTTCTGTGTGTTATGTTACGTTCTGTGTGTTATGTTACGTTCTGTGTGTTATGTTATGTTCTGTGTGTTATGTTGTGTTATGTTCTGTGTGTTATGTTACGTTCTGTGTGTTATGTTATGTTCTGTGTGTTATGTTGTGTTATGTTCTGTGTGTTATGTTACGTTCTGTGTGTTATGTTACGTTCTGTGTGTTATGTTACGTTCTATGTGTTAGGTTACGTTCTGTGTGTTATGTTACGTTCTGTGTGTTATGTTATGTTCTGTGTGTTATGTTGTGTTATGTTCTGTGTGTTATGTTATGTTCTGTGTGTTATGTTACGTTCTGTGTGTTATGTTACGTTCTATGTGTTAGGTTACATTCTGTGTGTTATGTTATGTTCTGTGTGTTATGTTGTGTTATGTTCTGTGTGTTATGTTACGTTCTGTGTGTTATGTTACGTTCTGTGTGTTATGTTACGTTCTGTGTGTTATGTTACGTTCTGTGTGTTATGTTACGGTCTGTGTGTTATGTTATGTTCTGTGTGTTATGTTATGTTCTGTGTGTTGTGTTATGTTCTGTGTGTTATGTTATGTTCTGTGTGTTATGTTACATTCTGTGTGTTATGTTACGTTCTGTGTGTTATGTTACGGCTTGTGTGTTATGTTACGTTCTGTGTGTTATGTTACGTTCTGTGTGTTATGTTACGTTCTGTGTGTTATGTTATGTTCTGTGTGTTATGTTGTGTTATGTTCTGTGTGTTCTGTTATGCTATGTTCTGTTCTGTTCTGTGTGTTCTGTCCTGTTCTGTCTGTGTCTGTGTGAGTCACCCAACCCTGCTGGCCCATCCAACCCTGCTAGCTAATCTCTCTAATGTAAGCACACTCTTTGGATGGCCCAAGGTGACACACAGTGCTACCTTGGACTGGCAGCTAATGGAACTTTCAGTGCCAGACCTGTAACTGTGGACCCGGCTGTGTGTGTGAGGTTTCTCCATCAGTCTCTCCTTAGACAGAAGGATGTCAGTCCATCCAACACAAAGAGGAGAGAATGGAGAACAAGTACCTCATATGCTTCCATTCCCAGTTTGGGGAATTTAGTGATATGACGGATGAGATACTGGGTGAACTCTCTCCCTCTGCTGCAGTGCTTCTACCAGAAATATATTAATTGACTGAGGAAACATGTATAGATTACATGTTTACTCTTAGACAGACGTGTATTGACTAATGGAAACATCTCTAGATTACATGTCTAATTTTTGTCAATGGAAGGATTAACTGAGATTAGATTTTTGTCCTATATAGAGTCTAATCTCTGCCAGGTGATCTGTCTCCTCTGACATACTCATAAATATCATCTGACTCTTCTCTAATCCAACTATTAGTACTGGAGACAGAGTCTAGCCCAGCCCAGGGTTAACACACTGGTCAAATTATGTTTGGCAGATGTTATGTGTGTGTGTGTACGCGTGAGCGTTCGTGCATGTTTTGCCTTACATTTCAGTAAACTTATTGCATGTTATTTAATTTGAGCATCACGATATGGATATTTAGGATTTGCCAAACTATGCATCAGGACCTATTGCTTTGGACTGGGCTGTGGCTGGAAATATTGTTCTGTTTACATGGGTCAATGTAAGGTCTGAAACACTTTAGTTGGAGCATGTCATAACAGAAAGTTTGGGAAACACGGTTCTGGTGGAGTTTGATAAGGGAGAACAGAATGGCTGCATGGCAGTTGGAGCGCATGATTGATTATATATTTCTGTTTCAATGGAACTTCAATCAACTCAGAGCTATTGTAATGATGTAGTCATTCCCTGCCTAGATCAATGTGGAAAACCACAAATGACTACAATTTATTAAGATTCCTACAGTCTGCACCTAACCACCTGTATAGTGTACATAAATGTTGAAATGTCATTTAAGGATAGGAAAGGTAATTGGAGAGTACAGTTTGAGGAAAAAGGAAATGCACAATTGTCACGCCCTGACCAGTATAGAGCATTATTTGTATTATTTGGTCAGGGCGTGGCAGAGGTATGTTTGTTTTGTATGGTGTTTTTTTTTTGTGTATTTATGTGTTCCGGGGTTTTGTGGTGTATGTTTTAGTATGAGTAGGTTCTAGGTTAAGTTTTCTATGTGCCGATTTGGTTGCTGGACTCTCAATTGGAGGCAGGTGTTTTTAGTTGCCTCTGATTGGGAGTCCTATAAGTAGGTGTGTGTTTTGTTTGTCACGTGTGGGTAGTTGTATGTTAGCACTGCTTTTGTTTAGCCTGCTACACTGGTCCTGTCGTGAGTTTTGTTTATTGTTTTTTTCCACATTTAAAATAAATGATGATGAGCACGCAATCCGCTGCATATTGGTCCACTTTGTCCGACAGCGATTTCAACATATCTTCTGACGAAGAGGATCGTGACAACAATAATGAAAATGACTGACTATATTTGTTGAATAAAGGAAAATAATAGAAAAGATGATGTGAAAAATAATTCGCCCCATTTCTAATTTTCTCTATTTTTGCATATTTTTGATCTTGAATGTTATCAGATCTTAAACCAAAACCTAATATTAGATAGAGGGAACCTGAGTTTACATTGCATGCAGAACTGCTTAAACTCAGCAACATTTGTGGGTTTTCAAACATGAACTGCTTGTTTCAAGTCGATGCAACAAAATTTCAAGTTAGATTAGGTCTGGAATTTGACTAGGCCATTCCAAAACTTCAAATGTGTTGCTTTTTAGACATTTTCATATAGACTTGATTGTATTTTTTTGATAATTGTCTTGCTGCCTGACACAGCTGAGCTTCAGCTTCATCTCACAGACGGATGGCCTGACATTCTCCTGTAGAATTCTCTGATACAGATCAGAATTCATGGTTCCTTCTATTAAGGCAAGTCGTCCAGGTCCTGAGGCAGCAAAGCATCCCGAAACCATCACACTTACCCCCACCATACTTGACCATTGGTATAAGGTTTTTACTGTGGAATGCAGTGTTTGGTTTTTCCCCAGGCATAATGGGACCCATGTCATCTAAAAAGTTATACTTTTGACTCATCTTTCCACAGAACATTCCTCTAAGAGTCTTGATGATCATCCAGGTGCTTCCAGGTGCTTTTTGGCAAACTTGAGTCATCTTTTTGGGCAAGATGGGTCCCATTATGTCTTGTGAAAAACAAATACTGCATTCCACAGTAAGAACCTCATACCAATGGTCAAGCATGGTGGTGGCAGTGTGATGGTTTTGCTTTATTTGTTTTTTTAAATCAGGTTTGCTGTTCACTTGCACTAAATGAGATGGGAGTTCCATGCATTCATGGCTCTGTATAATACTGTATGTTTCCTTGAATATGTTTTGACCATGACCATTTACAATCTAAGGTAACATCAAGTAATTCAGTCTACTCAACTTGCTCAACAGCCACACCATTCATTACCAGATTCAGCTGAGGTCTAGATCTTAGGGAATAATTTGTACCAAATGGAATGCTCTAAGTTTTAGTATTCAGGACCAGTTTATTACTGACCACCCATTCTAAAACTGACTGCAACGTATTGTTTAGAGTTGCAGTTATTTCACTAGCTGTGGTTTTTAACAAATATGGGGGTGAATCATCAGCATACACTGCATGGACATGCAGGCTTTGATTAATGCCAGTGGCAGGTCATTGGTAAAAATATAAAAGAGTAGAGCGCCTAGAAAGCTGCCCTGCGATACACCACACTTTAAATGTTTATCGTTAGAAAAGCTTCCATTTAAAAAAAACGATGTGTTCTATTAGATAACTCCGAAACCACAATATGACAGAGGTTGAAAGCCATAAACAAATTCAAATGAAATCAAATTTTATTAGTCACATGCAATGAATACAACAGGTGTAGACCTTACAGTGAAATGCTTACTTACGAGCCCATAACCAACAACGCAGCTAAAAAATATGGATAAGAATAAGAAATAAAAGTAACAAGTAATTAAAGTACAGCAGTAAAACAACAATAGCGAGACTATACACAGGGGGGTAACGGTACAGAGTCAATGTGTGGGGGCACCGGTTAGTTGAGGTAATATGTAAATGTAGATATTAAAGTGACAACGCATAGATAATAACAACAGAGAGTAGCAGCGGTGTAAAAGAGGGGGAGGGGGGGTCAGTGCAAGTAGTCTGGGTAGCCATTTGATTAGATGTTCAGGAGTCTTATGGCTTGGGGGAAAAAGCTGTTTAGAAGCCTCTTGGACCTAGATTTGGCGCTCCGGTACCGCTTGCTGTGCAGTAGCAGAGAGAACAGTCTATGACCAGGTTGGCTGGAGTCTTTGACAGTTTTTAGGGCCTTCCTCTGACACCGCCTGTATAGAGGTCCTGGATGGCAGGAAGCTTGGCCCCAGGGATGTAATGGGCTTTTCGCACTACCCTCTGTAGTGCCTTGCCGTTGGAGGCTGAGCAGTTGCCATACCAGGCAGTGATGCAACCAGTCAGGATGCTCTTGATGGTGCAGCTGTAGAACCTTTTGAGGATCTGAGGACCCATGCCAAATCTTTTCAGTCTCCTGAGGGGGAATAGGTTTTGTCGTGCCCTCTTCATGACTGTCTTGGTGTGCTTGGACCATGTTAGTTTGTTGGTAATGTGGACACCAAGGAACTTGAAGCTATCAACCTGCTCCACTGCAGTCCCGTTGATGAGAATGTGGGCGTACCTGGTCCTCTTTTTCCTGTAGTCCACAATCATCTCTTTTGTCCTCATCACATTGAGGGAGAGGTTGTTGTCCTGGCACCACAAGGTCAGGTCTCTGACCTCCTCCCTATAGGCTGTTGTGTTGTGGTCGGTGATCAGGCCTACCACTGTTGTGTCATTGGCAAACTTGATGATGGTGTTGGAGTCGTGCCTGGCCGTGCAGTCATGAGTGAACAAGGAGTACAGGAGGGGAATGAGCACGCACCCTTGAGGGGCCCCTGTGTTGAGGATCAGCGTGGCGGACATATTACCTACCCTTACCACCTGAGGGCGGCCTGTCAGGAAGTCCAGGATCCAGTTGCAGAGGGAGGTGTTAGGTCCCAGGGTCCTTAGCTTATTGATGAGCTTTGAGGGCACTATGGTGTTGAACGCTGAGCTGTAGTCAATGAATAGCATTCTCACATAGGTGTTCCTTTTGTCCAGGTGGAAAAGGGCAGTGTGGAGTGCAATAGAGATTGCAACATCTGTGGATCTGTTGGGGCGGTATGCAAATTGGAGTAGGTCTAAGGTTTCTGGGATAATGGTGTTGATGTGAGCCACGAGCAGCCTTTCAAAGCACTTCATGGCTACAGACGTGAGTGCTACGGATCGGTAGTCATTTAGGCAGGTTACTTAGTGTTCTTGGGCACAGGCACTATGGTGGTCTGCTTAAAACATGTTGGTATTACAGACTTGGACAGTGAGAGGTTGAACATATCAGTGAAGACACTTACCAGTTGGTCACCGCATGCTCGCAGTACACGTCCTGGTAATCCGTCTGTCCCTGCGTCCTTGTGAATGTTGACCACGATAAAAGGTCTTACTCATATCGTCTGCGGAGAGCGTGATCACACAGTCTTCCAGAACAGCTGGTGCTCTCATGCATGTTTCAGTGTTATTTGCCTCGAAGTGAGCATAGAAGTAGTTTAGCTCGTCTGGTAGGCTCGTGTCACTGGGCAGCTCTCGCCTGTGCTTCCCTTTGTAGTCTGAAATGGTTTGCAAGCCCTGCCACATCCGACGAGCGTCAGAGCCAGTGTAGTACGATTCAATCTTAGTCCTGTATTGATGCTTTGCCTGTTTGATGGTTCGTCGGAGGGCGTAGTGGGATTTCTTATAAGCTTCCGGGTTAGAGTCCTGTTCCTTGAAAGCGGCAGCTCTAGCCTTTAGGTCAGTGCGGATGTTGCCTGTAATCCATGGCTTCTGGTTGGGGTATGTACGTATGGTCACTGTGGGGACGACGTCATCGATGCACTTATTGATGAAGCCAATGACTGATGTGGTGTACTCCTCAATGCCATCGGAGGAAGCCCAGAACATACTCCAGTCTGTGCTAGCAAACAGTCCTGTAACTTAGTATCTGCTTCATCTGAATTTTTATTGATCTAGTCACTGGTGCTTCCTGCTTTAAATTTTTGCTTGTAAACAGGAATCAGGAGGATAGAATTATGGTCAGATATGCCGAATGGAGGGCGAGGGAGAGCTTTGTATGCATCTCTGTGTGTGGAGTAAAGGTGGTCCAGAGGTTTTTTCCCTCTGGTTTTACATTTAACATGCTGATAGAAATTTGGTAAAACATATTTAAGTTTTCCTGCATTAAAGTCCCCGGCTACTAGGAGCGCCGCCTCTGGGTGAGTGTTTTCTTATTTGCTTTTGGCAGAATACAGCTCATTAAATGTTGTCTTAGTGTCAGCCTCAGTCTATGATGGTATATAAACACATTTGAAAAAATCAGATGAAAAATCTCTAGGTCGATAGTGTGGTCTACAGATTATCATGAGATACTCTACCTCAGGCAAGAAATAGCTCGAGACATCCTTAGATATCGTGCACCAGCTGTTATTTACAAAAGTACATAGTTCTCCGCCCCTTGTCTTACCAGACGCCGCTGTTCTATCCTGCCGGTACAGCGTATAACCAGCCCGTCACGACTTCAGCCGAAGTCGGTTTCTCTCCTTGTTCAGGTGGCGCTCGACGCTCGGCGTCGCCGGTCTACTAGCCATCGCCGATCCACTTTTCATTTTCCATTTGTTTTGTCTTTGTTTCTACACACCTGTTTTTCATTCCCCTAATTATTGTTCATGTATTTAATGTATTTAACCCTCTGTTTCCCCCAGGCCCCCGGGCAGCCGAGCGGAAATGGAGGAAAACTCGCCTCCCTGCGGACCTGGCATCCTTTCACTCCCTCCTCTCTACATTTTCCTCTTCTGTTTCTGCTGCTAAAGCCACTTTCTACCACTCTAAATTCCAAGCATCTGCCTCTAACCCTAGGAAGCTCTTTGCCATCTTCTCCTCCCTCCTGAATCCTCCTCCCCCTCCCCCCCCTCCTCCCTCTCTGCGGATGACTTCGTCAACCATTTTGAAAAGAAGGTCGACGACATCCGATCCTCGTTTGTTAAGTCAAACGACACCGCTGGTCCTGCTCACATTGCCCTACCCTGTGCTTTGACCTCTTTCTCCCCTCTCTCTCCAGATGAAATCTCGCGTCTTGTGACGGCCGGCCGCCCAACAACCTGCCCGCTTGACCCTATCCCCTCCTCTCTTCTCCAGACCATTTCCGGAGACCTTCTCCCTTACCTCACCTCGCTCATCAACTCATCCTTGACCGCTGGCTATGTCCCTTCCGTCTTCAAGAGAGCGAGAGTTGCACCCCTTCTGAAAAAACCTACACTCGATCCCTCCGATGTCAACAACTACAGACCAGTATCCCTTCTTTCTTTTCTCTCCAAAACTCTTGAACGTGCCATCCTTGGCCAGCTCTCTTGCTATCTCTCTCAGAATGACCTTCTTGATCCAAATCAGTCAGGTTTCAAGACTGGTCATTCAACTGAGACTGCTCTTCTCTGTGTCACGGAGGCTCTCCGCACTGCTAAAGCTAACTCTCTCTCCTCTGCTCTCATCCTTCTAGACCTATCTGCTGCCTTTGATACTGTGAACCATCAGATCCTCCTCTCCACCCTCTCAGAGTTGGGCATCTCCGGCAAGGCCCCCGCTTGGATTGCGTCCTACCTGACAGGTCGCTCCTACCAGGTGGCGTGGCGAGAATCTGTCTCCGCACCACGTGCTCTCACCACTGGTGTCCCCCAGGGCTCTGTTCTAGGCCCTCTCCTATTCTCGCTAAACACCAAGTCACTTGGCTCTGTCATATCCTCTCATGGTCTCTCCTATCATTGCTATGCAGACAACACTCAATTAATCTTCTCCTTTCCCCCTTCTGATAACCAGGTGGCGAATCGCATCTCTGCATGTCTGGCAGACATATCAGTGTGGATGACGGATCACCACCTCAAGCTGAACCTCGGCAAGACGGAGCTGCTTTTCCTCCCGGGGAAGGACTGCCCGTTCCATGATCTCGCCATCACGGTTGACAACTCCATTGTGTCCTCCTCCCAGAGTGCTAAGAAACTTGGCGTGACCCTGGACAACACTCTGTCGTTCTCCACTAACATCAAGGCGGTGACCCGATCCTGTAGGTTCATGCTCTACAACATTCGCAGAGTACGACCCTGCCTCACACAGGAAGCGGCGCAGGTCCTAATCCAGGCACTTGTCATCTCCCGTCTGGATTACTGCAACTCGCTGTTGGCTGGGCTCCCTGCCTGTTCCATTAAACCCCTACAACTCATCCAGAACGCCGCAGCCCGTCTGGTGTTCAACCTTCCCAAGTTCTCTCACGTCACCCCGCTCCTCCACTCTCTCCACTGGCTTCCAGTTGAAGCTCGCATCCGCTACAAGACCATGGTGCTTGCCTACGGAGCCGTGAGGGGAACGGCACCTCCGTACCTTCAGGCTCTGATCAGTCCCTACACCCAAACGAGGGCACTGCGCTCATCCACCTCTGGCCTGCTGGCCCCCCTACCTCTGAGGAAGCACAGTTGGCACCCCTATGGTGGAACAAGCTCCCTCACGACGCCAGGACAGCGGAGTCAATCACCACCTTCCGGAGACACCTGAAACCCCACCTCTTTAAGGAATACCTAGGATAGGATAAAGTAATCCTTCTAACCCCCCCCCCTAAAAGATTTATATGCACTATTGTAAAGTGGTTGTTCCACTGGATATCATAAGGTGAATGCACCAATTTGTAAGTCGCTCTGGATAAGAGCGTCTGCTAAATGACTTAAATGTAATGTAAATGTGTTGTGTGGGATTGCTTTATGTCATGTCCGTTATGTTGGTGACTAGTTATTTCGACGGGTGCTGTTTTTTGCCCGTGCGTAAAAGTTGATGTTCGTGCGTTTATGTTTGGGAAAGTGTAGTGTTTTACCTTGCCCCATTCATTATTCTGAGTAAAGTCACGTTGCTCCCAATTCTCTGCTCTCCTGCACCTGACTGCATACACCAGCTACACCCACCACTATGACACAGCCAGCTGTATGTTGATAGTGTCGTCTTTCAGCCACGACTCTGTGAAGCATAAGACATTACAGTTTTGAATGTCCCGTTGTTATTTTAATCTTCCGTGAAGGTCATCGATTTTATTCTCCAAACATTGCACGTTTGCTAGCAGAATGAAAGGAAGTGGGGGTTTATTCGATCGCCTACAAATTCTCAGAAGGCAGCCCGCCCTCTGCCCCCTTTTTCTCCACCTCCACTTCACGCAAATCACGGGGATCTAGGCCTGTTCCCGAGAAAGCAGTATATAATTCACGTCGGGCTCATCAGACTCGTTAATGGTAAAAAAGTATTCAACCAGTCCGTGGTGAGTAATCGCAATCTTGATGTCCTGAAGTTATTTTCGGTCATAAGAGACGGTAGCGGCACCAATATGTACAAAATAAGTTAAAAACTAAGTTCCAAACAACGCATATAAACGAACAAAAAAACACAATCGGTTGGGGACACATAAAACGTCAGCCTTCTTCTCCGGCACCATTATTACATAACACATACACTACCGGTCAAAAGTTTTAGAACACCTACTCATTCAAAGGTTTTTCTTTATTTTGAGTATTTTCTACGCTGTAGAATAACAGTGAAGACATCAAAATTATGAAATAACAAATCTCAAATCATGTAGTAACCCACAAAAGTGTTAAACAAATCAAAATATATTTGAGATTTGAGATTTTTTAAATAGCCACCCTTTGCCTTGATGACAGCTTTGCACACTCTTGGCATTCTCTCAACCAGCATCACATGGAATGCTTTTCCAACATTCTTGAAGGAATTCCCACGTTTGCTGAGCACTTGTTGGCTGCTTTCTCTTCACTCTGCGATCCGACTCATCCCAAACCATCTCAATTTGCTTGAGGTCAGGTGATTGTGGATGCCAGGTCATCTGATGCAGCATACCATCACTCTCCTTCTTGGTAAAATAGCCCTTACACAGCCTGGAGGTGTGTTGGGTCATTGTCCTGTTGACCCAACCTAAGCCCAAACCAGATGAAATGGTGTATCGCTGCAGAATGCTGTGGTAGCCATGCTGGTTAAGTGTGCCTTGAAATCTAAATAAATCACAGACAGTGTCACCAGCAAAGCATCCCTACACCATAATACCTCCTCCTCCATGATTTACTGTGGGAAATACACATGCAGAGATCATTCGTTCACCCACACAGCGTCTCACAAAGACAAGGCGTTTGGAACCAAAAATCTAAATTTGGACTCATCAGACCAAAGGACAGATTTCCACTAGTCTAATGTCCATTGCTCATGTTTCTTGGCCCAAGCAAGTATTTTCTTCTTATTTGTGTCCTTTAGTAGTCTCCTCTGAACAGTTGATGTTGAGGTGTCTGTTACTTGAACTCTGTGAAGCATTTTTTGGGGCTGCGATTTCTGAGGCTGGTAAATAATGAACTTATCCTCTGCAGCAGAGGTAACTCTGGATCTTCCCTTCCTGTGGCGGTCCTCATGAGAGCCAGTTTCATCATAGCGCTTGATGGTTTTTGCGATTGCACTTGAAGAAACTTTCAAAGTTCTTGAAATTTTCCATATTGACTGACCTTCATGTCTTAAAGTAATGATGGACTGTCATTTCTCTTTGCTTATTTGAGCTGTACTTGCCATGATATGGACTTGGTCTTTTACCAAATAGGGCTATATTCTGTATACCCCCACTACCTTGTCACAGCACAACTGATTGGCTCAAACCCATTAAGAAGGAAAGAAATTCCACAAGTTAACTTTTAACAAGCCACACCTGTTAATTGAAATGCATTCCAGGTGACTACCTCATGAAGCTGTTTGAGAGAATGCCAAGAGTGTGCAAAGCTGTCATCAAGGCAAAGGGTGGCTATTTGAAGTAAAATACATTTTTATTTGTTTATCACTTTTTCTGTTTACTACTGTACATGATTCCACGTTATTTCGTAGTTTTGATGTCTTCACTATTATTCTACAATGTAGAAGATAGTAAAAATCATGAAAAACCCTTGAATGAGTAGGTGTTCTAAAACCTTTGACCGGTAGTGTACGTTTTTTCAACAACATGCTATAATCAATAATATCAAAGCCTACACTGAAATCTAACAGTGCAGCTCCCACAATCATCTTATTATCAACTTCTTTCAACCAATCATCAGTCATTTGTGTCAGTGCAGTACATATTGAGCACCCTTCTCTGTCATCATGCTGAAAGTCTTGTTAATTTGTTTACATTATTCAACAGTTTGCTAAGAGATGGCAGCAAACTGATAAGTCACAGACTGGTTAGAACCAGTAAAAGCTATTTTACCATTCTTGGCTTCCCTCCCGGCCTGAGGACAAACACATTCCTCTTACCTCAGATTAAATATATGACAGAAAGGAGTGGCTATAGAGTCAGCTACCATTCTCAGTAGCTTTCCATCTAAGTTGTCAATGCCAGCAGGTTTGTCATTATTGATCAATTTAAACAAAATCCACCTCTCCCACACTAACTTTACATAATTCAAACTTAGAATGCTTTTCTTTCATTCTTTCATTATTTGTACATGAATACGATGGCTCACTGAATTTGTCTTTCTGCCCATAATTTCATTTAAATTACTCCCATTTTTTTGTATCATTCTTTATATCATTGAGCTTGACTTCATAATACAGTGTCTTCTTCTTTTGTTGAGTATAGTCACATAATCTCTCAATTTGCCGAAGTCAGTCAGTCAGATGTGCAGCCAAGTGTAGAGAGATGTGTGTGGTTTTGAGGAGTTGGTTTCTGCAAATGGATGACAGCCGGTAGGTGATTGGATGTCTGGTCTCTGGAAGTGAGAGAGGTCGTCCGGGCCAATGAGGTCATCTTAAGCACCACATCACTAAATGGCTACCTCACCATGGATGGTTAGCCCAAGACAGCAACCCTCCATCACCACCTCACTGTCTCCCAGATGGGCCGGGACCTACTGGTGGGTCTCCTCTGATTCCCTCAAGGCAGTAGCTACAGAATGGGTTCTAACAAGAACCATTGGTTTGGTTTATCAAATGGGTCTCAGGAGTATTAGAGAAACCTTTAAGGGAGATTGGACGTCAAAAAGACTGGGAAGCCCTGCTTCATATGATCTCAGAAGGAAACATGTTATTACTTTATGGTTGAGTATTCACGTTATGAGCATTTTCATTTTATTTTTATTTAACCTTTATTTAACTAGGCAAGACAGTTATGAACAAATTCTTATTTACAATGACGACTTCCAAAAGGCAAAAGGCCTCCTGCGGGGACGGGGGCTTGGATTAAAAATAAATCAAATAAAAATATAGGACAAAACACACATAATGACAAGAGAGGCAACACAACACTACATAAAGAGAGACTTAAGACAACAACATAGCATGGCAGCAACACACGACAACACAGCATGGTAGCGATACCAAATGACAACAACATGGTAGCAGCACAAGACATGGTACAAGCCTTATTGGGCACAGACAACAGCACAAAGGGCAAGAAGGACAACAATACATCACATGGAGGGGAAATATGTGTAATGGTCAGAAAAGATCCTGTCAGTTTAGTAGTTTAGATATGTCTCAACTGCAAGCTTGCAGTGCTTTGCCAATGCAAACATTGTTTAATCATAGATCTTAAGTCCCCTATATAGTGGACTTAAGCAATAGTGCATATGAAACGGGAGAGTCCAGCGATGTTTATAGATGGATTAATAGCTCCCAACAGGAGAAAATATAAAATCATTTCATAGAATTTAAACAAGACATCTTTCTCTTGCCACACAGACAGACAAAATCACTTTATGCTTAAAGCTGAAGTTGTAAGGAGTCTGCACACATTTGAATGGTGTCTCTGCATCACTCAGTGAACTTTTGGTAGAACAGTCTCTGACATCAGTAATATGAAATGGTGCCAATACTGTACTGTCACTAAGAATGATAGTATTTATTTTACACTTGGCTTAGTGGCTTACGAAAGTATTCACCCCCCTTGGCATTTTTCCTATTTTGTTGCCTTACAACCTGGAGTTAAAATAGATTTTTTGGGGGTTCATATCATTTGCTTTAAACAGCAAACCTACCACTTTTTTATTTATTTTATTTTATTTCACCTTTATTTAACCAGTTACGCTAGTTGAGAACAAGTTCTCATTTACAACTGCGACCTGGTAAAGATAAAGCAAAGCAGTGCGACACAAACAACACAGAGTTAGACATGGGACAAACAAATGTACAGTCAATAACACAATAGAAAAATTTATATACAGTGTGTGCAAATGTAGTAAGATTTGGGAGGTAAGGCAATAAATAGACCAAAGTGGCGAAAAAAATTACAATTTAGCATTTAAACACTGGAGTGATAGATGTGCAGAAGATGGATGTGCAAGTAGAGATACTGGGGTGGAAAGGAGCAAATAAATAAACAACAATATGGGGATGAAGTAGTTGGATGGGCTATTTACAGATGGGCTGTGTACAGGTGCAATGATCGGTAAGCTGCTCTGACAGCTGATGCTTAAAGTTAGTGAGGGCGATATAAGAATCAAGCTTCAGTGATTTTTGCAATTCGTTCCTGTCATTGGCAGCAGAGAACTGGAAGGAAAGGCATTCAAAGGAGGAGTTGGCTTTGGGGATGACCAGTGAAATATACCTGCTGGAGCGCATGCTACGGGTGGGTGCTGCTATGGTGACCAGTGAGCTGAGATAAGGCAGGGCTTTACCTAACAAATACTTATAGATGACCTGGAACCAGTGGGTTTGGCGATGAATATGAAGCGAGGGCCAACCAACAAGAGCATACAGGTCACAGTGGTGGGTAGTATATGGGGCTTTGGTGACAAAACGGATGGCATTGTGATAGACAACATCCAATTTGCTAAGTAGAGTGTTGGAGGCTATTTAGTAAATGACATCGCCGAAGTCAAGGATCGGTAGGATAGTCAGTTTTACGAGGGTATGTTTGGCAGCATGAGTGAAGGATGCTTTGTTGCGGGGGGGGGGGGGGGGGGGGGGATTATATACACTACCAATCAAAAGTTTGGACACATCTACTCATTCTGGGGGTTTTCTATATTTTTACTATCTTCTACATTGTAGAATAATAGCGAAGACATCAAAACTATTCAATAACACATGGAATCATGTAGAAACCAAAAATGTGTTAAACAAATTAAAATATATTTTATATTTGGAATCATGTAGTAACCATGTAGTATTTTATATTTGAGATTCTTCAAAGTAGCCACCCTTTGCCTTGATGACAGTTTTGAACACTCTCAACATTCTCTCAACCAGCTTCATGAGGTAGTCACCTGGAATGCATTTCAATTAACAGGTGTGCCTTGTTAAAAGTTCATTTGTGGAATTTCTTTCCTTCTTAATGCATTTGAGCCAATCAGTTGTGTTGTGACAAGGGAAGTTTGTTATACAGAAGATAGCCCTATTTGGTAAAAGACCAAGTCCATAGTACGGCAAGTACAACTCAAATAAGCAAAGAGAAATGACAGTCCATCATTACTTTAAGACATGAAGGTCAGTCAATGCGGAATGTTTCAAGAACTTTGAACATTTCTTCAAGTGCAGTCGCGAAAACCATCAAGCGCTATGATGAAACTGGCTCTCATGAGGACCACCACAGGAAAGGAAGACCCAGAGTTACCTCTGCTGCAGAGGATAAGTTCATTAGAGTTACAAGCCACAGAAATTGCAGCCCAAAAAATGCGTCACAGAGTTCAAGTAACAGACACCTTAACATCAACTGTTCAGAGAAGACTGAGTTAATCAGGCCTTCATGGGTGAATTGCTGCAAAGAAACCACTACTAAAGGACACCAATAAGAGGGTAAAGACTTGCTTGGGCCAAGAAACATGAGCAATGGACATTAGACCGGTAGAAATCTGTCCTTCGGTCTGTTGAGTCCAAATTTGAGATTTTTGGTTCCAACCGCCGTGTCTTTGTGAGACACGGAGTAGGTGAACGGATGATCTCCTCTTGTGTGGTTCCCACCATGTAGCATGGAGGATGAGGTGTGATGGTGTGGGGGTTCATTGCTGGTGACACTGTCTGTGATTTATTTAGAAATCAAGGCACACAAACGATGTTTATAATCAATCCTCAGCTTGTTTTTAGCCTAAATAATCGATAATATTTAAACCGGACAATAGCGTCATCAATATAAAAGAAAAACAATGAAAGGCGCGCTCTCGGAATTGCGCAACCAAACAGATTGGGGACTTTCCTCTGGCCTCTCATTGAAACTGCTCATTCTCCCTAATTTTTCAGAACAAAGGCCTGAAACAATGTCTAAAGACTGTTCACAGCTAGTGGAAGCCATAGGGAACGCAATCTGGGTCATAACCATTTATATGGTGGATAGGCTTTCAATGGAAAAACACCTATTTCAAAATAATAGCACTTCCTGGATGGATTTTCCTCAGGTTTTCGGCTGCCATTTCAGTTCTGTTATACTCACAGACATTATTTCAACATTTTTGGAAACTTTAGAGTGTTTTCTATCCAAATGATATGCATATTCTAGCTTCTGGGCCTGAGTAGCAGGCAGTTTACTTTGGGCACACTTTTCATCCAAAATTCCGAATGCTGCCCCCTATCCTAAATAAGTTAAGGGCTCCTCTATTCAGTCTGTATCACTGAAGTTCAGCAATATTCCCGCATTAGAGGAGACAGCATTCAGAGGAAACGCTGCACATGTCGTCTCAATCGGAAATTACCTTTACATTTCTATCTCGCATCTGTAAATCTCCAGCGATACAGATTGAATAGAGCCCTAACTTCAGCTAGATAAAGACTCCTGTATGTTGTAGCGCTCCTTGTGTTTTTAAATGTTCATCATTCCTGATCACGGTCCAAATCAATTTCCAAAACCACAACTTTCTTAGAAACCTGACGAACCTGTTCTCGGTGTTGTTGAAAAGTGTAATTCTATGCCAAAGGTGACAGCTCATAAACGATTTATAAAACAAGTTATAAAAAAATCATCCATCTCATTCAGGAGCAGGCTTTTGACATTCATCCCAAGCTTTCCCCTTTCACATCCTCCACACCCTGATTAGACAGTCCACTCAGTTGAGTCTTTCCTCTTATATGAGCAGTAAACATCACAATGTGTCGGTCGTTTGGTGAAAAGGCTAGTCTAGCAATCCACAGACACATCTTTGGCACCATGTTCTTCTTATTACACACGGCGTAATCTGAGAATGCCAGAAGGCCCGCAAGCAGCGTGATGACAGCTCCCGGGTTCACGACGGCATCCTCGGAGAATGCCAGCGAGGCTGCTCTGAGACAGGAGATTCCACAGATAAGATTAGAAACGCAGTAGAACCGAGAGTAGTGATCAGGAGATTGACCGCGTCCCATTGGCTGTGATGCACGGTGTGGTCAATATCTAGGCCGTGCTGCATGGGCTGCTCTGAGAGGAAACTGTTGAACTACTAGACTCTGTGTTCCAAATGATGAGATAAGGAGATAAGCATCAAACCTCAAGCAATAAACATTGCAGTTGGCTGACATTGGCCTGGTTTGACAGACATATAGAGAGATCAACAGTGGTGATATGGATTTCCCTTTCAGAGTTACAGCGAAAAGGTGTCATTATGAGTTATGATAAAACACACAATGGAAACTTTCCTGTGGCCATTCAATCTCCACTGGGGATTTTTCATGTTCAACGTCTTTATGTTGAGAAGAAACGCTGTGTTGTGCATTGGCTATAGAGAAACATGTTTGGCAACAACACTGCTCTCATTTTGAGTGTTTAGCTTGCAGCAGTTAATAACGTCATGATAGTTTTCCTCTGCGTATATAACGCATAGCTACTGAAGGCTCCAAATTGTATCTGGCAGTCTTAAAGTGTCCATAGTTATTAAGGGAAAACATAGTTTAGGGGACTTATAAAGCCAATGTTTGCATGTAGCTGTCTATACAAGCAAATACCAAGCTGAAGATGAGACATCCCAACTCTGGATCAAACAATCTCTCTGCTCCCTCCGCATAGTATGGAAAGAGGGGAGGGAGGACAGGATGGAGGGAGGGGGGAAATTAGGACCATATGAATTGAATTCCTGGTCCTCTGGCTGGGTGTGTAGCTTGTTGTTGGTGGTTTGGGAAGTCTGGAAGCCACTGGTTTGGTCTCAGATGTTGACATTGTCCTGGCACAACCCTTCACTGAGTCCCTACCATCGCTACAGTACGTCACACAGGTCACTTTACACACACACACACGCACGCACGCACATACACATGGCTGTACTTACTGACACAGAGAGACACATACAAACAAACACAAAGACACCTAGTATCTACTTTACTAACGTTTTTCATATGCTTTTCAGTTGGATTGGCTCTATTTAGTCTTGTTCTTACAGTGACATTATGCACGCAGAAGGACACATTGCCAAGTCTAAAGAATCCCACCAGAGAATCCACCAGTAGAGAAATGCCTGTTGGCCATAGTCTCCATCCAGCGTGCACATTCAGCAATGGTCCTAAGAAGCATACAGTTGAAGTCGGAAGTTCACATCCACCTTACCCGAATACATTTAAACTCAGTTTTTCATAATTCCTGACATTTAACCCTTGTAAAAATTCCATGTCTTAGGTCAGTTAGGATCACCACTTTATTGTAAGAATGTGAAATGTCAGAATAATAGTAAAGAGAATGATTTATTTCAGCTTGTATTCCTTTCATCACATTCCCAGTGGGTCTGAAGTTTACATACACTCAATTAGTATTTGGTAGCATTGCCTTTAAATTGTTTAACTTGGGTCAAACATTTCAGGTAGTCTTCCACAAGCTTCCCACAATAGGTTGGGTGAATTTTGGCCCATTCCTCCTGACAGAGCTGGTGTAACTGAGTTAGGTTTGTAGGCCTCCTTGCTCGCACACGCCTTTTCTGTTCTGCCCACACCTTTTCTATGGGATGGAGGTCAGGGCTTTGTGATGGCCACTCCAATACCTTGACTTTGTTGTCCTTAAGCCATTTTGCCACAACTTTGGAAGTATGCTTTGGGTCATTGTCCATTTGGAAGACCCATTTGTGACCAAGCTTTAACTTCCTGACTGATGTCTTGAGATGTTGCTTCAATATAGCCACAAAATTTTCCTTCCTCATGACGCCATCTATTTTGTGACGTGCACCAGTCCCTCCTGCAGCAAAGCCCCCCCACAACATGATGCTGCCACCCCCGTGCTTCATGGATGGGATGGTGTTCTTCGGCTTGCAAGCCTCCCCCTTTTTCCTCCAAACATAATGATGGTCATTATGGCCAAACAGTTCTCAGACCAGAGGACATTTCTCCAAAAAGTATGATCTTTGTCCCCATGTGCAGTTGCAAACCGTAGTCTGGCTTTTTTTAAGGCGGTTTTGGAGCAGCGGCTTCTTCCTTGCTGAGCGGCCTTTCAGGTTATGTCAATATAGGACTCGATATGTCGATATAGGACTCGTTGGCTCCAGGTCATCTATAAGTCTTTGCTAGGTAAAGCCCCGCCTTATCTCAGCTCACTGGTCACCATAGCAGCACCCACCCGTAGCACGCGCTTCAGCAGGTATACTTCACTGGTCACCCCCAAAGCCAATTCCTCCTTTGGCCGCCTTTCCTTCCAGTTCTCTGCTGCCAATGACTGAAACGAATTGCAAAAATCACTGAAGCTGGAGACTCATATCTCCCTCTCTAACTTTAAGCACCAGCTGTCAGAGCAGCTCACAGATCACTGCACCTGTACACAGCCCATCTGTAAATAGTCCATCCAACTACCTCATGCCCATACTGTTATTTATTTATTTGCTCCTTTGCACCCCAGTATCTCTACTTGCACATTCATCTTCTGCACATCTATCACTCCAGTGTTAAATTGCTATATTGTAATTATTTTGCCGCTATGGCCTATTTATTGCCTTACCTCCCTTATCTTACCTAATTTGCACACAGTGTATATAATCTTTTCAGTGTTATTGACTGTATTTTTGTTTATTCCTTGTGTAACTCTGTGTTGTTGTTTGTGTCGCACTGCTTTGCTTTATCTTGGTCAGGTCGCAGTTGTAAATAAGAATTTGTTCTCAACTAGCCTACCTGGTTAAATAAAGGAGAAATAAAATGTCAAATTAAAAAAGTTTTACTGTGGATATAGATACTTTTGTGCCTGTTTCCTCCAGCATCTTCACAAGGTCCTTTGCTGTTGTTCTGGGATTGATTTGCACTTTTTGCACCAAAGTATGTTCATCTCTAGGAGACAGAACGCGTCTCCTTCCTCAGCGGTATGACGGCTGCATGGTCTCATGGTGTTTATACTTGCGCACTATTGTTTGTACAGATGAACGTGGTACCTTCAGGCGTTTGGATATTGCTCCCAAGGATGAACCAGACTTGTGGAGGTCTACAATTTTTTTCTGAGTTCTTGGCTGATTTTTTTTTATTTTCCCATGATGTCAAGCAAAGAGGCACTGAGTTTGAAGGTAGGCCTTGAAATACATCCACAGGTACACCTCCATTTGACTCAAATGATGTCAATTAGCCTATCAGAAGCTTCCAAAGCCATGACATCCTTTTCTGGAATTTTCCAAGCTGTTTAAAGGCACAGTCAACTTAGTGTATGTAAACTTCTGACCCACTGGAATTGTGATACGGTGAATTATAAGTGAAATAATCTGTCTGTATGTCACGACTTCCGCCGAAGTTGGTCCCTCTCCTTGTTCGGGCGGTGTTCGGCGGTCGATGTCACCGACCTTCTAGCCATCGCCGATCCACTTTTCATTTTCCATTGGTTTTGTCTTGTCTTCCATCACACCTGGTTCCAATTCCATCAATTACATGTTGTGTATTTAACCCTCTGTTCCCCCCCCATGTCCTTGTCCGGAATTGTTTCTTGTAGTGCTTGTGCACGGTATGCTGGTATTTACCGGGTTTTGTTTGACCTATTTATTCTGTTGACGGTGGTTTATGGTTATTAAACACAACCGTTGTAAATCAGTTTCCGCTCTCCTGCGCCTGACTTCTCTGCCGCCAGTAGCAACGCATTACACTGTAAACAATTGTTGGAAAAATGACTTGTGTCATGCACAAAGTAGATGTCCTAACAGACTTGCAAAATCTACAGTTTGTTAACAAGAAATTTGTGGAGTGGTTGAAAAATGAGTTTTAATGACTCCAACCTAAGTGTATGTAAACTTCCGACTTCAACTGTATGTACTTAAATGGCAAAAATGTGTCTCAGATTTGTCTCATTTTGAAGTATTCAAAAGTAATTATTTTAATTATTTATTTTCTTTCTTATTCTCTCTCCACACAATGAGGCCTGAGTCATACTCGCATACATAGTGGACAAGCCATATGTCGACATTATTCATATCATCATTATTACCACAACAACCATCATTATCATCATCATTATGTAAAAAGATCACTGCACTGTGCATGGAGATACCAGTTGGAATAGTTGTAGTAAATGAAACAGGTGTTTATTGCTAAACTTGTGGTGCCCTCCTTGTGAATTACCTCAGTGAGAATGAAGGATCTGAATATAAATTATATTTGTTACCTCCCAGAACAAAGCGTTAATGTGTTTCCTGAAATGTAAGTGTGTTGCTGTTTGAAATTACAAGCCTCCCCTGAGATAAGAGTTAGAGTTTGGGACAGAGCAGGATTTTATGGGTAACTGCTGTAAATGCATCCTGAAGAGCATAGCAGCATCCCACCCACAGGACTTTACACCAACACACGATCTACTGGAAGAGTTCCTCTCATCATTTGTCAGATGACCATTGAGCTGTTTGAGAGTAAAAGGAAGTACATCACCATTCCATCCGGACCCACCATCACACACACTCAACCTTTTACGGCCTCCAGCCTGTCATCCACACAACGCTGAGATCATAGACCTAGGTTGAGAGGCAGATGACTGTCTGACTGAGTAATTGACTGTCTTAGTCACCGGTTGCTATTTAATACAGGAATAACTTAATCTGAGTGGAACTCACCTGATACAAGGATTACAGTGAGATTAACGCTACATGTTTGTGTGTGAGTCAACGGGGGATTCCCTCTCTCTCGCTTTGTGTGTGTGTGTACCACAAGCTTTCCTGTTTGACATTATTAACATTCCCTCGACCTCTGGGTATAATTTCCTGTTGCATGTCCGTGTCAGTGGGCTGGCAAATGATCCAAAACCGTAACACAAGGGATTTGTTTGTGGAATTTGTTCAATTAAAATGAAATTGAAACAAATAGGCAAATATCTAGGGTGTGTATCAAACCCAAGCCAATGTTTGGTGATAAATGTAAACAAAACAAAGAGTAACTACTTCAATCCAAGCGAATTAGATTGTTATGGATACATGCCATATAGTCCTGATGCTCAGCAGTGTGGTACCATAACTAATGCTACTGACATGACTGTAATCTTTACAGGAACAGAGGTGATGAGGACAGATGCATGTCACCATCTTACCAGGCTGACTTATAGCCACACAGGCTCGTGCTAAACCCAGGTGCTAAGGACACACACATCATATACCCATTTTCCATATCTTGTACTGATTTACCCCACAAGACATGCCATCAGAGGTCTTTTCACAGTCCCAAGTCCAGAACAGACTATGGATGCGCACAGTACTACATAGAGCCATGACTACATGGAACTCTATTCCGCATCAAGTAACTCATGCAATCAGTAAATTTTGATTTAAAAAAACAGATAAAAATGCACCCCAGGGAGCCAAGGCATCAGCTAATGGGGACCCATAATTAATACAAAAACTGGATTAGCTCTGATGATATTGACCCATTTGTCTGTTCTAGTCTGGCCATATAATGAGTAACTTCAATTCAATACGACTTTACTAATCCCATAGGGACAATTCGATAGGCATCTAGGGAGTCGGACAGTAAGGAGTCTTCCAACTGGAGATCCATGGTTCTAAGAGTTACACACAATGTGACGTTATCAACTCACCCGGGCTCTGACAAGGGCCCTTAATAGTCCTCTCATATTCGCACACCCAAACGTCTACACAACGTCCTGTAAATCTCCCACTGTTATTGTTTTAATGGTACTAATGTTAGTATTGTCCCAGTGGTAAAAACGTCAGCTTCAAACAGCCGACTATGTCTGGGCTCTACTGGAGTAAAGGCGAAGGGCGAGAGTATATAGCTAGTGAAAATAGATGGCCACGCTGACTCAGCGCTGAATGGAGTGTGTGTGTGTGTCGGTGTGTGTGAGCATGAGAACTGCTAAGCAACCTGACCGTGCATAACAAAGCACCCAGCTGCTTCGTAAATCGGATCTCGCAGTTATTTCCCCCAAAACCACAGAACCTCATAAAGTCAAGCACCCATGGTTCACTAATGGCATAAGAAGATGTATCAGTGCCTCTGAAATTTACTAAGGAAAACAACCCCGTAGAAACAAAACACCACTGGGTGTTTTAATCCTACTCCACCCCTCGGCTGAGACATTATTCTCATCAATAGACAAGACACTGAAATCATGTCTGTGGCCTGAAAGAGTCATGAGTCAAGTTCAATATGTCTTTGGTCTGTATTTAGCAGATAGTCATGGAACAGTCAACTTCCTCACACTGGAGACAGAGAAAATACCAGTCAGCAGTAATGGGTCTTTCAAGGTTTTATGTCCTGTAGTGTAGGTTCAATTCCATATTAACGTTGTCATGCCTTGTTTTGCCAATTGCATTTCATTGCTGTTGCACTTTGTGTTTTTACACATGTGCACAATAAAGTGAGCCGATAAATTCCTCTGCTTTGCCAAATGTAGCTTTTTTATGTACAGCGGGGACTATGACTATCTGTGTGTGAGTGGCTGTTATAGTTGTCTTTATAAGACTCCCTTTGATCCCTGAATCAGTGAGAAAGCAGCTAAAACAAAGGCTCAAGTTGAGTTATTGGCTAGATTGTGTGTGTGTGTGTGTGTGTGCGTGTGTGTGTACGCGTTACCCTGGGCAAGCCTGGCTAAATGTTTACTGACACAACACATTTGAATGGTTTTTTGTCTGCGCCAGGCATTGTGAAATTAAGTGACTTGAAAAGAGAACGAGTCACTGCGGAAGTCTATCCTGTATACTTCAAATGGAATATCGTTGTGAAATGCATATTTAAAGTGTGCAGAGGGCTGAATGTACGATAGATGCCAAATATTGTGAAACATTGTAAGCATTGTTCTAAAAGGGTTCGAACATTTCTGAATAACAGTCCAATTGTGCCAAAGGTCCTTTTCTGACTGCACTACCTCTCATGTTTAGGAACCAACCTCTCTTAAAAATGTGCAATTGTTATCAGACAGATCAAAATAAGAACAGTATGGGACCATTTTGGAGCAGAATGCGTAATCCTAGAACTCAGATCTCTCTCTGAGAGAAATGTTGAATTTCAACCTGATCAACTCCATATGCACCTCAGTCACATTTTCCATGACAAATCACTCCATCTCCAACCCAGTGAGAGCATTGATGAGAAACGTGCTACAAGCCATCTGAGGGCCCTCCAAATGGACGTGTGAAGGAAGGAGAGCTATCTCCAGACCATATACTTGTTAAAGCCAAGGGATAGGTCTATCCTACTAAGCTGTATGGAATTGTTTTAAGAAGGTCATACCAAGGATCATTTTGATATTTTATTTAGAATTTTAAGACCACTTCAAGTATCAAAAACAAACATAAAACAATTATTTAATGAAACATTTTATTTCGTCTTAGTGCTATTAGCCCATACAAACACATTGGATAACAGATTCACTACATGGGACAATAGAGAGTCCCCCCCAAAAAAATCTAAAGGAAGTTCGTTCTGAAGTGTCTGTCCTACGAATATCTGAGAGATATAAGAAAGATCAGGATTTATTTTTACATGTAATTAACCGCTTATTTTTGGAACTAAACTGTTTCCATAAACTTCCATTCATTTTTACAACTGGTACCAGGGGACCTTCAGATGAGTCTTGTGAGGCCTGTGGGCATCCTAGAGCAAAACATGTTTGTGAGAGTTTCACCTTTCCACAGAGGGGTAATATTAATGTGTAGGCCAAACTGTTTGGATGCTACAGACAGAAGTTGGCAGATTGGCTGTACCGACCTCAGACAAGTCCCAAGACCCTTGCGTGGGTCGTAGAGCAAAACGGAGAACACCATCGTGTTCGTGAGAGTCTCATCTTTTCATAATAAACCGTTCGGACAATACAGACAAACACCGCTATAGCTCTGTCACCTTTCACCACAGATGTGGAAGTGCGACATAGGCGGATGCGGTGAATTGAGACGCAGCCCATGCAACAACAACAAAAAATATCCCTAGCATAAACTGACAGATTTCTATGGGGATTTTTGTATTATGCTAATTAGACTTCCTCAGGGGTGCGGACATCAACCTTGGGGGGTTTTAAACATCTCTCAGAGCGGAGAACCAGCTTCACTGTGTTCTGGTCACATACTCCAGGAACACACTACAACCACCCACATCACATATATATCCCATACACACACTTTTCCCAAACACACCCATGTAATAAACATAATGAATGTCATTCATTTTCATTGCCTCCAGTCTGGTTCTAGGGATAGGCAACTAGATTCAGCCGTTGGCCAATTTGTGTCGGAGCAAATGGTCGGGGGGGCGGAAAATAATAATAATAATTTGTACACTGCAAATTGACCAAAAATAGATGGTATTTGAAAAGAAACACGATCACATAATACAATGTCTTTATTATCTCTTTTTTTCTGGGAATACTTGGGAACATATTTCCTAAATTAAACACATTTTAAGGTGAATTCCTGGGGATTTTACAGTCTATTTTTTACAAAAAACTTTGGGCTCCCAAAAAAATAACTTGCAGACAGATTTTGGACCCCGGACCACCTGTTGCCGACACCTGCTGTAGGGTGAAGAAGGGGGTCAGACCATATGACACCTGCTGTAGGGTGAAGACGGGGGTTAGACCATATGACACCTGCTGTAGGGTGAAGACGGGGGTCAGACCATATGACACCTGCTGTAGGGTGAAGACGGGGGTTAGACCATATGACACCTGCTATAGGGTGAAGACGGGGGTTAGACCATATGACAATAGCTGTATGGTGAAGACGGGGGTTAGACCATATGACACCTGCTATAGGGTGAAGACGGGGGTTAGACCATATGACACCTGCTGTAGGGTGAAGACGGGGGTTAGACCATATGACAATAGCTGTAGGGTGCAGACGGGGGATAGACCATATGACAATAGCTGTAGGGTGCAGATGGGGGTTAGATCATATGACAATAGCTGTAGGGTGAAGACGGGGGTTAGACCATATGACACCTGCTGTAGGGTGAAGATGGGGGTTAGACCATATGACACCTGCTGTAGGGTGAAGACGGGGGTTAGACCATATGACAATAGCTGTAGGGTGAAGACGGGGGTTAGACCATATGACAATAGCTGTAGGGTGAAGACGGGGGTTAGACCATATGACACCTGCTGTAGGGTGAAGACGGGGGTTAGAATATATGACAATAGCTGTAGGGTGAAGACGGGGGTTAGACCATATGACAATAGCTGTAGGGTGAAGACGGGGGTCAGACCATATGACAATAGCTGTAGGGTAAAGACGGGGGTTAGACCATATGACACCTGCTGTAGGGTGAAGACGGGGTTAGACCATATGACCATAGCTGTAGGGTGAAGACGGGGGTCAGACCATATGACAATAGCTGTAGGGTGAAGACGGGGGTTAGACCATATGACAATAGCTGTAGGGTGAAGATGGGGGTTAGACCATATGACAATAGCTGTAGGGTGAAGATGGGGGTTAGACCATATGACAATAGCTGTAGGGTGAAGACGGGGGTTAGACCATATGACAATAGCTGTAGGGTGAAGACGGGGGTTAGACCATATGACAATAGCTGTATGGTGAAGACGGGGGTTAGACCATATGACACCTGCTATAGGGTGAAGACGGGGGTTAGACCATATGACACCTGCTGTAGGGTGAAGACGGGGGTTAGACCATATGACAATAGCTGTAGGGTGCAGACGGGGGATAGACCATATGACAATAGCTGTAGGGTGCAGATGGGGGTTAGATCATATGACAATAGCTGTAGGGTGAAGACGGGGGTTAGACCATATGACACCTGCTGTAGGGTGAAGATGGGGGTTAGACCATATGACACCTGCTGTAGGGTGAAGACGGGGGTTAGACCATATGACAATAGCTGTAGGGTGAAGACGGGGGTTAGACCATATGACAATAGCTGTAGGGTGAAGACGGGGGTTAGACCATATGACACCTGCTGTAGGGTGAAGACGGGGGTTAGAATATATGACAATAGCTGTAGGGTGAAGACGGGGGTTAGACCATATGACAATAGCTGTAGGGTGAAGACGGGGGTCAGACCATATGACAATAGCTGTAGGGTAAAGACGGGGGTTAGACCATATGACACCTGCTGTAGGGTGAAGACGGGGTTAGACCATATGACCATAGCTGTAGGGTGAAGACGGGGGTCAGACCATATGACAATAGCTGTAGGGTGAAGACAGGGGTTAGACCATATGACAATAGCTGTAGGGTGAAGACGGGGGTTAGACCATATGACAATAGCTGTAGGGTGAAGACGGGGGTTAGACCATATGACAATAGCTGTAGGGTGAAGATGGGGGTTAGACCATATGACAATAGCTGTAGGGTGAAGACGGGGGTTAGACCATATGACACCTGCTGTAGGGTGAAGATGGGGGTTAGACCATATGACAAAAGCTGTAGGGTGAAGACGGGGGTTAGACCATATGACAATAGCTGTAGGGTGAAGATGGGGGTTAGACCATATGACAATAGCTGTAGGGTGAAGACGGGGGTTAGACAATATGACAATAGCTGTAGGGTAAAGACCAATGTTACACCATATGTAGTGCTGAGTGATTAGTGCTTTTTGAGGTTGGTTTGGTTTCGGTTTGATAATTTTTTTTTAATCAAAATGTAAACATTATTTTTTTTATGAATTTAATGCGCTATGCATTATGTGGATTGAATTCTTTAACAACACAGAATAAAACAATGAATAAAAGTCCCATGATGGTAGTGACTGCCCATGACTACATATTAACCATCAGTTATTCACATCACTTTAGGCCTACTTTAATAAAATATTTCAGTTAGTATATTACATTTGTTTTATTTTATTATTTTATTATTTCATTCCAAGTCATCAGGGCTCCTGAGTGGTGCAGCGGTGTAAGGCACTCAGTGCATGAGGTGTGTGTCACTGCAGTCCCTGGTTCGAATCCAGCTGTGTTTGGGAGTCCCATCATGTGGTGTACAATTTACCCAGCATTGTCTGGGGTAGGCTGTTACTGTAAATAAGAGTTTATTCTTAACTGACTTGCCTAGTTAAATTTAAAAAATGATCTGATCTCGATAGAGCTGCTGTCTGACAAAATCACTATTTTAGTACTTCTTCAATGTAAATAAGGCATACTTTTATGACTGCTGAATACCAATACCTTGCGAAGCAACTGCATCCTATGTACCCCCACTTGATTGCACATTCTTCTGTCTCTTACGTATCAGGTGGAAAAGAAACATAGACCAGAGTGGTGCAGCAGTCTAAGGCACTGTGTCTCAGTGCTAGAGGCGTCACTACAGACCCTGGTTTGATTCCAGGCTGTATCATAACCGGCTGTGATTGGGAATCCCATAGGGTGGAGCACAATTGGCCCAGTGTCTTTAGGGTTAGGCCGTCATTTTAAATAAGAATGTGTCCTTAGCTGACATGCCTAGTTAAATAAAGGTTTCTGTTTTTTTTTTAATGATGTGAGCTACACATAAAATGATACTTTAAGGAAAATTGTTCCATGTTTGCGGCCAGGGAGCACGTACCTGGGGCCAATTAAATTGATAAGCCTCTTGAAACCTTCCTTTTCGACTGTGCTAATTGGTAGCATGTCCGTAGCATAATAGCATTTGTGATGTCTTTGTCTTTTCGATGTTTGCTTGTAGGGCCGTTGTTGGACTTCAAAAGCCAAACCACTTCCAAATTACTGAAACAGTTCAACTCTTTTTATCAACCATTTCTTCGTTGGAAGCTGCTCCTTCTCCATGGCTATCACTGCCACTGTTTTTGCCTACATCACTCATTTTTCGTGGTTAATAGTGGCTCCTCCATCACTCAAGGTGCTAAGTGCTTTTTAGTGGGTGTATACCTCTCCACATGCATATTGTCACTTATCCGCACGTTCCTGCTGCGTCAGAGGTGAAATGGACTGCTGTAACCTAATTATTCTATATCGACATTATCGAAAATGAATCTAAAGGTTTTTATATCGTTATTGAGGGAAGTAATTACTTCGATAATTATTGATATTGATTTATTGCCCAGCCCTACTAGTAGGGAGTTTCCAACAGGCTAATGTTCTACATAGTTTAATCGCAAAAAAACATGATAATGAAATGACCATAATCCATTGCACAGCTATTTATATATTTTTTGTACCTTTATTTAACTAGGCAAGTCAGTTAAGAACAACTTATTTACAATGACGGCCTATCAGGGAACAGTGGTTTAACTGCCTTGTTCAGGGGCAGAACAACAGATTTTTACCTCGTCAGCTCAGGGATTCAATCTAGCAACCTTTCGGTTAATGGCCCAACGCTCAGTTACTGGCCCAACGCTCAGTTACTGGCCCAACACTCTAACCACTAGGCTACCTGCCCAACGCTCAGTTACTGGCCCAACGCTCTAACCACTAGACTACCTGCCCAACGCTCTAACCACTAGGTTACCTGCCCAACGCTCTAACCACTAGGCTACCTGCCCAACGCTCTAACCACTAGGCTACCTGCCCAACGCTCTAACCACTAGGCTACCTGCCCAACGCTCTAACCACTAGGCTACCTGCCTCTAACCACTAGACTACCTGCCCAATGCTCTAACCACTAGGCTACCTGCCCAACACTCTAACCAATAGACTACCTGCCCAACGCTCTAACCACTACGCTACCTGCCTAGTGGTTTGTTCAGGCATTAGGCATTCTTGAGTCTGCAGCAGATATGCATCTTTTAAACATTATTTTATTAATATCGTGATAATTATCGTTATCAAATGAAAAAATATATAGATATCGTGATAATTTATTTGCCATATCGCCCAGCCATACCTACTACTAATCCCTACTACACCACACAGTTTGGGCATGATCTGATTTATCTCTAGAGAAAACGCAGCTAAATGTGCCTGGTCAATAGAGCTCACAGAAAAAAAACTGAACAAAATGGAATTTCAATATCTGAACAGAGTCAGTCAATTATCTGATTAAAACTGAAAAATAATTGCTCAGCGCTAACCATATGACAATAACTGTAGGGTAAAGACGTGGTGCTGGAGCTGGTGCTGGAGTTTGGTTAACTAATTTTAAAAACTTTCTGTTCAAGTCTGTAAAAGATGATGTGACACATTATCCACAATTCATAGTATGCGTTATGCATTCATGATAAAAAATGTTTAACAAACGTCAAACCTATATATAAAAGTAATGATTTTATTAGTTAAATTGACATAAATAAACATCAAATAAAAAAAAGAATGTACAAGATTTTTAAACTTAAGTTTGCTACGGTCTTATGATGGACAGTATATTCTGCTTCGGCTAGGCAAGTGCACACAGAATTGTCGTAATAAAAAAATACAAATACAGAATTTAACATTGAGCCCCTGTGTTTGGACAATAAAAGCGCATCTACTAATAAACTAAGTACTTCCTACTGTAATACAGACATCAAATAGACAAGATTTTACAGCAGACAGGTCATTTAAGCAATGGTCCCTATCTGCATTGTTATAGCTAATAAATAAATACATTTAGTGCATATTCTCATTTACCTCAAAGAGTCAAATGAAAAAAGGAACTATAAGTTAAAAGGTGGACCAAAGTCAATTTGGATCCGCTAGTTTCATAAAGACAGGAATCTCTGCGCTCCTCCCCCACGGTAAGACAGGCCAGCTATCTTCAGTATGCATCTTTACATAAGTTGTTTGTGTGTTTTGATAATCATTACTTGTATAAACCACCAAAAACTGGACAAAAGTGTTCAATACTGTGTAATTTGGGGGAAAACGAATCAAAATAAGAAAAAAAGACTTTTGACGAAACCACAACCATGTTCCCCTCAGTTAATGGGATGATTGCAGCAGGTCTCTCCTGGTTAAACTAAGTACATGCAGTTATGGAGTACTTCTATACTCACTTTTCTGTATTTCCTTGGAAAACAAAAATCAATAGTGATTGATACAGTATTTATCATTGTTCTTACACAGCTGTTGTTATTCCCTTAAATAATGTCTATGTAATGGTAAATGTTGCCTGGGCCTGAATGGACAGTAATACTATGTTTACTACTGAATAACCTCCTCCTCACCCTCTAAACTTGAGTTGATCCTTACCCAAGAGAGACAGAGGAGCATCATTGGCTAATGGCTACACTACACTTATGGTACTCTTAGAAAAAAAGGTGCTGCTGTGGTCTAAGGCACTGCATCGCAGGTGCTATCTACAACCTTAAAGGGTTCTTCGGCTGTCCCCATTGAAGAACCCCTTTTGATTCAAGGTAGAACCTTGTTGGTTTTAGGTAGAACCCTTTTGAGTTCCATGTAAAAACCTTACCTGGAACCAAAAAGGGTTCTACCTGGAACCAAAAAGTGTTCTCCTATGGGGACAGACGAAGAACCCTTTTGAACCCTTTTTTCTAAGAGTGTACCAAAGAGTTCACTGGCGGAAACTCTCCTCAGTTATAAACAAAATACCCCAGCTGTGCTTCTGTTCAAGACGATGACAATGTTTTGTAAACTACGAGGGGCCAGACTAGCGATGAGGAATGACTTTGTGTCGGCTGATAAACAGAAGATAGGATTCACACTGCTATACTTTAAAAACACATCCTAACAACATTTTTCAAAAGTGCTCCCCTGGAATGAGAAATATCAACAATCTAAAATGGTTGATAACTATCAACTTTATAAAATGTTTAACTAAAAAGCATCCTGTGCAGTTTTGGACCATAAGGAACAGGTTAAGTCTATGTGTGAACGGCATATGGGTTTTGTTGAGGTCTCGTGAGTGAACGGAGGTATCCATATCACCTCACTTAAATGACTGCATATCCTAATTCTCTATCTGGTGAAGAGCAACATAGCCCATTCCTTTCAATAAAAAACTAAAACAAATCAAATACAAATTCAGTAATGTTACATACAACAAGTGCTCTGTCTCTCTCTCAGTGGTTCTTTGGCAGTTACGTCTATAGAACGTTCAGTAGCACATCCTCCTCCTCCTCTGTACGCGGTTTCAGTTCCCTATCTTGATCGCCCCAAAGTACGTCCCCTCTGGTTCAGGATCCAGCATCCAGGCATTGGACACATTAACAAACAGTCCATCCCCTTGCTGTAGCATCACCCCCCTGCCCTGCTGGGCACAGTACATGTTATACTGGGAGTTATTCCAGCGCATGGTGCTTCCTGTCTTCATCAGCACCACAGACTTGCTGGGCAGGGACGTGTGTTTCTCGTGGGAGATGTACTGGATGAGCTGGGCGTTGTTCACGTCCACGGCCTGGGGCGTGGCATCGCCAGGCTTTGTCTCAGGTCCCAGGTCATAGTAGCGGAAACAGGTCTTGGCGTAGACGGAGTACAGGCCTGGCTCATCCACCAGGAGACGGCCGTCATGGTAACGCATCTTCTTCAGGTGGCCCTGCGCCTCGTCCCAATGAATCATAGCTGCTCTCAGCTCCCCTTCTGGAACAATACAAATACAACAGCCAATCAATAAATTAATGAATCAATCAGTCAGGCGATCAACTAACCAGTAATACAATCAGTCAATCAATCAATAAGTCAGTCAAAACTTCAATGATTATGTTATTAGTCAAATCTGTCAAACAGACAGAGGTTGTCAGAATTATATTTTCACCATTGTACTGTATACTAGTATTGGTTGCAGTAGGCTAGTTCTAGCTGTAAGCTGTGGCTTACTGTTGGCTATTGCTATGGACTTACTCTTCACATAGTCTATAGTTGCTCTGATTGGTAGATGAGCTGATGGAAGCCCCTCCCTCCCCTGGTTCTTGCAGCGTTGTCTGCCTTTCCTCGGGTCCTTCAGGGCGTCGAACATGATGGGTTCCGTCTGCACTTCCTGAGGAAATGGAAAGGGTCATCAACGGGACGCTACAATGCATGTCAGAGCAGAGTGGAACTGTGAGAGGGCGGCAGCGGAGTGAGGAGATGAGAAAACAGCCATCAATAAAATACAATTGTATTGGTCGGGTACAAAGTTTAGCAGGTGTTATGGCGGGTGCAGTAAAATGCTTATTTTCCTAGTTCCTATCAATCAATGCAGTAAATGTCAATAAGCACACAATAATCCAACATTTTGAGAGGAAAACTCACCTTAATGAACTGAATGATGAAAATATTGGAATAAAGTAGGCTAATGCAATTGAATGCATGTATCAAATTCTTGCTTATACTGAAACTCCCAAAGTCATATCCAACAATTAGCCTATACTAATTTAAAAGAAATAGAGTTTGGGAAATCCTGACCGAGATGATCATTATTGCCACTCCTATTTGCCATATCTTCAATCTAAGCCTCCTAGAAAGTGTGTTCCCTCAGACCCGGAGGGAAGCAAAAGTAATTCCGATACCCAAGAATTGTAAAGCTCCCTTTACTGGCTCAAATAGCCAACCAATCAGCCTGTTACCAATGCTTAGTAAACTTTTGGAAAAAATTGTGTTTGACCAGATACAATGCTATTTTACTGTAAACAAATTGACAACAGACTTTCACCACACTTTCGGAAAGGACATTCTACAAGCATGGCACTTACACAAATGATTGATGATTGACTGAGATAAATTTTTTGTTAGACTTCAGTGTGGCTTTTGACATTATTGATCATAGTCTGCTGATGGAAAAACTTGTGTTATGGCTTTACATCCCCTGCTATATTGTGGATAAAGAGTTACCTGTCTAACAGAACACAGAGAGTAATGGAAGCCTCTCTAACATAATACAGGTAGATTCAGGAATTCCCCAGGGCAGCTGTCTAGGCCCCTTACTTTTTTGAATCTTTACTAATGACATGCCACTGGCCTGAGTAAAGCCAGTGTGTCTATGTTTGCGGATAACTCAACACTATACACGTCAGCTCCTACAGCAAGTGAAATCACTGCAACACTACAATAAAGAGCTGCAGTTAGTTTCAGAATGGGTGGCAAGGAATAAGTTACTACTAAATATTTTAAAAACTAAAAGCATTGTATTTGGGACAAATCATTCACTAAACCCTAAACCCTAAACCTCAACTAAATCTTGTAATAAATAATGTGGAACTTGAGCAAGTTGAGGTGACTAAACTGCTTGGAGTAAACCTGGATTGTAAATTGTCATGGTCAAAACATGTTGATACAACAGTAGCTAAGATGGGGAGAAGTCTGTTCATAATAAAGTGCTACTCTTCCTTTTTAACAACACTATCAACAAGGCAGGTCCTACAGGCCCTAGTTTTGTCGCACCTGGACTACTGTTCAGTCATGTGGTCAGGTGCCACAAAGAGGGACCTCGGAAAATTACAATTGTCTCAGAACAGGGCAGCACGGCTGGCCCTTAAATGTACACCGAGAGCCAACATTAATAATATGCATGTAAATCTCATGGCTCAAAATGGAAGAGATTGACTTCATCACTACTTGTTTTTGTTAGAAGTGTTGACATGCTGAATGCATTAAACAGGTGCCTGTTTAAACTACTAGCACACAGCTCGAACACCCATATATACCCCACAAGACATGCCACCAAAGGTCTCTTCACAATCCCAGAATCAAGAACAGACTCTGGGGGGGGGGGGGGGGGGGGGGGGGGTACTACATAGAGCCATGACTACATGGAACTCTATTCCACATCAGGTAACAGTAGAATCAAATAAAAAAACGGATAAAAATACAACTTATGGAACAGCGGGAACTATGAAGAAACACACACAGGCACAGACACACATACACATGATAAGACACGCACTCTACACACATGGATGCTGTATTGTAAATATATGATAGTGGAGTAGTGGCCTGAAGGAACACACTAAATGTATTGGGTAAAGTGTTATGAAATGTAATGTTTTAAATGATATATAACTGCCTTAATTTTGTTGGACCCCAGGAAGAGTAGCTGGTGTCTTGGCAGCAGCTAATAGGATACTTAATAATTACAAATACACATTTCAGCACCGATTTGACTGGGACAGCGCCAACTCGCTGCTTTGAGACAAGAGTAGGGAACTCGTCTTGATTAATCAATCAATGTCAGATTTTTGTTTTCACTGAATCTCCGTTTGGATATTTGGTAACAATTAGGCTGGGAAAATGTTAACGTTAGCTACGATTTTTTTGTTTGCTCATATATTAGCTGACCCCCCCAAAATTCTAGCATATTACGTAGCTTAACAAGTGGAATTTGCTCTTCACTCGTGTAGTACCCTGTCCGACTCCCGACCAAAAGCCTGTGACTTGTCTGATAATCAATCAATGTGATTTTTTTTCAGTGAATCTCTGTCTGTAATTTAGCGACCCTCAGGAGGTAGGGTGGGCAGACCCTGCCCCAGGCTGGCAGCAACAGTCATGTTCATTGATGATGGGTTTGTTATGGTAATAGAAGAAGGGGGGAGCTGCACATTGGTTTGTGGGGATATAAATAGTGGGGAGAGACCCATTTTTTCTCTCTCGTGATTATTTCTCTGGGGAGATACCTCCCGCTGGACTGTGATTTATGGCTTGCTAGTTCATGCTAGGTTTGTTGTTTTGTGCAGTTCCCCGTTACTCCGTGCAGTGTAACATTCAAATGCCTGTTGGCATTAACCATATTTCCCTCTGTCCATTTGTTATTTAAGCTAGTAAAGTTATAAGATTGGGAAACCTGTAAACGCCACAGTATTTTTGGATAATTGATCTCTGGCTGGGCAAATGGAGGTCCTAGCTCATTTGCTCATCTAGCACTGATCAGAAACATATAGCATGCCATAATGTAGCCTAAATCAAGTGTATTCTTTTCCTCTTGACTCACGTAGTAGCCTTATATAATTTATCCACAATCAAGCTATGAGAGTGTGTCCTGTTTTATCTGCCTTAATGTAACTTAGCCTACTTCAATATAACAAATTAATTTGTCATTACACAGCATACAAGTCATTCATGCCTTTCAATAAAATAAAGCATTTTATTTTGAAATAAAATAACAAAGGGAATCTTGAATAATGAAACAATAAATAAGATGTTCTGCCAAAAATAAACGTTTAAAACGCCCTGTGTATTGGATGCATGTTTTATTAGGAAAACATTTGGATCAGTTATGGGTCTACTTTTGATAGTTTACTAGGTCCAGCAAGGCACATTAGCAGGGAAGTCTAGGGTGTACCACTTGACTTATTCCACATTTTGTTGTGTTACAACCTGAATACAAAATGCATTAAATAGATTTTTAGCCCAACCATCTACACACAATACCCCATAATGACAAAGTGAAAATATTTTTGGGCAAATGTATTGAAAACGAAATATCTAATTTACATAAGTATTGACAACCCCTTGAGTCTATACATGTTAGAATCACCTTTTGTCAGCGATTACAGCAGTGAGTCTTTCTGGGTAAGTCTCAAGAGTTTTGCACACCTGGATTGTACAATATTAGCACATTATTTATTATTTTATTCATCAAGCTCTGTCAAGTTGGTGTTGATCATTGCTAGACAGCCATTTTCAGGTCTTGCCATAGATTTCCAAGCCGATTTAAGTCAAAACTATAACTAGGTCACTCAGGAACATTCAATGTCATCTTGGTAAGCAACTCCAGTGTATAATTGGCCTTATGTTTTAGGTTATTGAATTTGTCTTTCACTGTCTGTAGGACTGAACCAGGTTTTCCTCTAGGATTGTGCCTGTGCTTAGCTCTATTAACTCCCTTGTCCTTGCAGACGACAAGTATACCCATAACATGATGCAGCCACCACCATGCTTGAAAATATGAAGAGTAGTACTCAGTGATGTGTTGTGTTGGATTTGCCCCAAACATAATGCTTTGTATTCAGGACATAAAGTAAATTTCTTTGCCACATTTTTTTGCAGTTTTATTTCAGCGCTTTATTGCAAACAGGATGCATGTTTTGGAATATTTGTATTCTGTACAGGCTTCCTTCTTTTCACTCTGTCATTTAGGTTAGTAATGTAGAGTAACTACAATGTTGTTGATCCATCCTCAGTTTTCTCCTATCACAGCCATTAATCAATGAAACTCAATCAAATGTATTTATGAAGGCCTTTTTACATCAGCATATGCCACAAAGTGCTGTACAGAAACCCAGCCTAAAACCCCAAACAGCATGCAATGCAGATGTAGAAGCACGGTGGCTAGGAAAATCTACCAATTGGTGCCCTTCTCTGCGAGGCATTGGAAAACACTCCTGGTCTTAATTGTATTTGTGGGGTACAGAGATCAGGTAGTCATTAAAAAATCATGTTAAACACTATTATTGCACACAGAGTGAGTCCATGCAACTTATTATGTGACTTTTTAAGAACATTTTTACTCCTGAATGTATTTAGGATTGCAATAACAAACGGGTTGAATACTTATTGACTCAAGACATTTGTGTTTTATTTTGAATACATTTCAAAAGATTCTAAAAACATAATTCCACTTTTAAATTATGGGGTATTGTGTGTAGGCCAGTGACACAAAATCTCAATTTAATCAATTTTAAATTCAGGCTGTAACACAAAATGTGGAATATGTCAAGGTGTGTCAATACTTTCTGAAGGCACTGAATCGGCTTTAACAGATGCATTGGCTTCTCCTGATACTGAGATGCGCTGACTGTCGTGGTCTCATGGTTCATCATTCTCCCGAGTGCACTCCAGCCTATTCGTATCGCTACATTTAAATATTTAAATCATCAGAAAAATAAGTTAAATCATGGCCACAAATTTCTCTGGCCCAGCCAATATTGGAATCCTGGCACCGCTAGTGTCTGCAGCTGACAGAGAGCTTTGTAGGCTAAAAGGTGCTCAGACACTGTTTTTTATTTTCTTAATACAGCACGGCAAGCCCAAAACCTGCCCAGCCCCAATCAATTCACAGAATTTGAGGCCTGGCTGGCTGTCAGGTTCGAGCTGGGAATGAGGGCTCTAGTGACCGCAAACCTCTATCTAGAAGTGATTTATCATTAGCCGAATCATAATACTTTCTAAGCAGTTGCTAGCGCCACATATTTCAACCAATGCTTATTTCATTGTCTATTTTAATTATAGCTTATGCTGTGTGTGTACAGGCGTGTGCATGTGTGTGTTTCCCACACACTTCTCCCATTAGTTCTGCCTAGTGAACCTCTAAGCCCGGAGCTCTGAGTTGTGAGCAGCACCAGAAATTGTGGTCTGGTTCTGGGACCCTAGGGCTGCTGGGTAATGTCACCTTTCAGATGGATGTTCCCTTCACAGTTCTGGCACAACTTGTAAATCTGATTAGATTCACCCCTGGAGTGGTGCGATGACATGTGTATCCCCAGTCAGAGCTACAGTACATAGACTGGAGACAAGACACAGCACATAGAGAAAAACATAGTCTCTATGCAAGTAAACAGCCTGCCTGCCTGCCTGCCTGCCTGCCTGCCTGCCTGCCTGCCTGCCTGCCTGCCTGCCTGCCTGCCTCACTGAACAGGTTCCGTGTGAAGACCTACTGTCTGTCTGCTAGAGACACTTACTTCCAGAACAGAGACATCCTGTAGATGTTTCAACTTGTTTTATAATTTCAGTATAATTTCCCACATTTTGATCAGCCCTGGTATGCCTGAAATCTCATCTCCGCTCTACCTCGAGCCAATAAATACAATTAAATACCAGAAACAAAAGCGAAGTGTTGACTTGAACACTGTTGAAGATTGTTCTTAAATTACCTGAAAACCACAAGTGGACACACAACACCTCTGAATAGGAATGGCACAGAGCATTTCAAATAAAACAGACTATTGCCCCGGCATGATCATCACGGTGGTTTGCAGCAACATTAGTGCACCTGCATAACACTAATATTAAGCCTTGTATATTTACTCACAAAACAGGAGCAGACAGACTTGTACGATGTTCAGTCCAAGATCAGTACAGTCTCTCTTCCAAAAACAATTTGCTGTGTAAACATGTTTACAGAAAAGTGGTTTAGAATTAGACAGTGTAAACAAGTCTGGCCAAGGCTATGGAGAAATCAGGAACTAACTCCCCCCTGGCCCAACATTTTGGCATTGAGCTTTGATTTGTGGTGAGACGCTCGACCACCTCATACCTCCTTACCAGGAAGAGAAGATTCCTTTCGCTGGAGAGCTACAGAGCAGAGGCTCAGGCTGGGGTAGTAACTGTTTACTACAGGACTGTAGTTATCCACTCCACTGATGAACTGTATTATTCTATTGTATCACCTTTCACCCAGTTCAGTCCACTGTCCACTGTGCAATAGACTACAGCCATGAGTCATCAGTTCCAACCCATTGAGCTCTGAGTATCCTGTGCTCTCTGACCCTCCTGCCATCATGCTGACCACAGGTCCAATGCAGCCAGCCCACTGTAGGTCTAATATGTCTGGATCAAAGAGCACTTAACAAAGGCAAACATGAGATGTGACAGCTCTTAATAATGCCTGCTCTTTAACAAACCCACTCATTTGTCAGCGAAGTAACACTGGTCCCTGGGAAGACTATCACAATGCACCCACACACCCACACACACACACATCCCAGGGCAGACTCTATGATAACACACAGGGAGCCAAATAGACCTTTCAGCCTCACACCTCATAAAGCCTAGAGCAGGGTTCACTCTGCGGCCTGGAGGCTGGAGCAGGGCTGAGACTACAACATGGGAACCATCCCAGTCTGAGATGTCAACCTGATGACACAGAGGCCTCCTCAGTCCAATGCAGAGCAGAGACAGCAGAGCAGAGACAGCAGAGCAGAGACAGCAGAGACAGCAGAGCAGAGACAGCAGAGCAGAGACAGCAGAGCAGAGACAGCAGAGCAGAGACAGCAGAGCAGAGACAGCAGAGCAGAGACAGCAGAGCAGAGACAGCAGAGACAGCAGAGCAGAGACAGCAGAGCAGAGACAGCAGAGCAGAGACAGCAGAGCAGAGACAGCAGAGACAGCAGAGTCAGCAGAGACAGCAGAGCCAGCAGAGCCAGCAGAGCCAGCAGAGCAGAGTGGGTGGTTTGTCTAAGCACTCCTCTGGGGCAACAAGGGCAAATTCAAAATACATTATGGGAAACTAAACACAGCTAAGCAAAGCAGAGCGGATTCCTTTCTTTCTGTGTTGTTTTAATTCCTGGAAAGATTCTGCTGTTGCCGGGGGAAACCTGTGCCAGCAAGATGGTGGAATGTTCCAAAAAGGATTTACAGAAAACCCATGTCAGACCTCAACAATGGTGCATTCCGCCCCGCGACCACCGTTCTACGCCACTGTTACTGATGAGCGAAGATTACTCAAGGCACACACACATTCGTACGTTATGCCATTGTCATTAATGAGTGAAGGTTATGCATGCACTTAGCAATCACCGCCGCCAAACCATGACATCATTTGATTGGTGCCCCATGTACAATACAGTAAACTACAGGCAAATCGGACTCTAGGCCGACCCCCCTCCTCGCTTTATTGGGGAGGTGAAACATGTCTGACCCCTGATCAGTGGGTAGGGACTGGGAGGATGGCTTGACCTCTCTACAGGCTCCTGACCACACTGGGGTTAGGGTTTGAAGCTGGGTTTGGCTTAGGGTGTACATTTGCTGTGGTAGGCACAAAAACAGAACCATGGGAACAGCAAGACTAAGCCCAAATTTGAGAATGGGTAACCTTGTTTTGGTTATAATATAAACGTCTCACCATTTACCTACTGTACACCCCATGCTGATAATACTGTTCACTCATGGATGCAAGTTATAGGAGGAGGAAATGCTTACCAGGTGTAATCTGTTATAGGAACACCTTGTTCACTTGGTGAAATACAATTGCTGAACATACACACCATGGTGGTTTCCCAGTAGTTTCCCCCAGCTATTGATATTCTGGTTTGGCCAAATAGGACTGCCATAGGCTAACTCACACACAGGACAAGGCTGTTTCGTGTCAAAGAATCAGTGAATGAAGCCAAAAAGGAAACAGCTTCGGAATTTATATCCTGTAATCTGATTTACTTTCGAAATGGCAGTTATCTTTTTTATTACATACCAAATAGTGTAACTAAATAACATCTGATATAAGATTGTAAAATAAATTGTAACCCAACAATCTCTGAGCTTTAATGACAAACATAGCTCTATTAATTGTACCTTACCAGGAAGTACCGGACAACATTAAAGTAAAAACCCTCTAATGTGGACCAATGAGAGGGTTGGTTATTATGATCAGACAGGGGTCGACTCACCTCCATTGGCTGCTGCATTGCAGAGGAGAGATCGACCTGGGAACAGAAACATGGGCGTTAGGAAGACACATATTACCTAACAATCCCCCTAATTTATCAGAGTAAAACAGACACAGTTTGTTGACAGGTAGCCTCAAGTGTGTCACAATTCACTGACTGAAACCTGGAAGACCTACGCTGACTTTTAGTGACAGCTTGGCAGGCAGTGTATCCATAGGTTAGAGGTGCCAGTTCTCTGTTCAAGTCTGCACCAGGCCTCTTCAACCATTCCCCATAGCCATACCCATTCCCACCCTTATACCCCCATCTAGAACCAGATGCCCTGTACATCCTGGTCTCTCAGATCCTGAGGCACGGTGCTGTGCTGCCTCCTACTCCCCCATCAGATACAGTAACTCCTACAGATGTTCAGACAGGGGGAGCAGTGCATCTGGTCCTTGTGACAAATACAACTCTAATAGCCATTTCTCATTTTTACATTTAAGTAATTTAGCAAAAGCTCTAAACCAGAATGACTTACAGTACAGTAGTGATTGCATAAATGTTCATACTTTTTCATACTGGTCCCCTGTGGGAATCAAACCCACAACCCTGGCGTTGCAAGCACCATGCTCTACCACCTGAACCAGGGACATCATGATAATGATATTATCACGATACTTAGGTGCCGATAGGATTGTAATACATATCCTAACGCTTCAAACAACCGACAGCGTCATTGTGCAAAATAGTATGCAGCATCATCTGGATATGTATGCAACAAAAGTTCAACATTCACCTTCTGCTACCATTTCTATCAAGCAGTCTAAGCATACAGTTTGATCCATACGTTGGATAAATCCAAGGTATGAACCACACCGAACGCACTGCAACTACCTCTGCAACTCATTGCTGCAAGGCAAACACAGCGTTCCATTGGAAATGAATGTAATTCTGGTGTACCAAAATGCAATGACGCTGTCAGTGTGTTCGAAGCGTGAATGTATTGTGATTCAATACTGTGATTTTATTTGCGATTCGATGTTCCAAACATATCGCTCACATATTGTCTGCTGCAGAGAGACAAGAGAGCCATGAGAAAACAAGTTTTGTTCAGTCATGGAAACAGTTTGTGAAAACAAATTGGCTCCCTATTTAAAAAGAAGATGGAGAACAAGCTATGAACAAAAAAAGCTGGAGTTTTTGTGCAGGTATAGCCACCTAGCACAAAAATAAAAATGCGATATTGTCAAAACGATACATCGTCAAAAATAATATCCCGATATGTAAATGTATAGTTTTTACTACCATCTCTCGCCCTCTCTCTGCCCGTCTCCTGTTCTCTTTCCTCTCCTTCTTTCTCTCTTTCTAGCTATATATCATTCTCATCACTCTCCTCCCTTTCTCTCTCTCTCCCAACACCCCTCTCTCTCCTTCCTACTTGGGCTCTTCTCCAGGAGTTAACAAGCTCCCGACACACACCACTGTGTTTATGCCAAAAGATTGGTCAACCAACATTGACATCATTCTGCAGCAGGCTCTCTCCATACACACACACACACACACACACACACACACACACACACACACACACACACACACACACACACACAATTCTGCAGCAGGCTCTCTCCATACACACACACACAATTCTGCAGCAGGCTCTCTCCATACACACACACACACACACACACACACACACACACACACACACACACACACACACACACACACACACACACACACACCATTCTGCAGCAGGCTCTCTCCATACACACACACACACCCATTCTGCAGCAGGCTCTCTCCATACACACACACACACACACATCATTCTGCAGCAGGCTCTCTCCATACACACACACACACACACACACACATACACCATTCTGGGCTTCATTAGGCCTACGTGTGAAGACTGATGGAGCATCATGATGGAACTGAAATGTTTTCTTGTTGTTTGGCTTGTTGAAACATGATTATCATTCAACTCTAGAAACCACCATAAAGCAATAATAACAACCCAGAAATAATGTTAATGCTGTCTTATACAAGACTGATTGTGCAGGGTGATAGTGGTACATGACAGGTTAGCTACCTGACTGGCACTGAAGCACATAAATATCACTGCCATGTTATTCTGTCTCTCTCTGTGCTGAGGCCTAATGGCTTGACTGGAGAAGACCTAGAGCTAAAATTTAACAACTGGTAAATATTCATATTGTGTTTTGTTACTTTGGCAATACCAATGTGTAATTATGTCAAGCCAATACAGCATGTTTGAATTTGAGAACGTTAAACATCTTCAGTAGAGATTATTGGATGGTTTTTAAAACCACCTACCCCAACTACCTCATACACTTTAAGAAACATTTGTTTTTTCTCATTTCCGACAGAAAACTGAAAATAACAGAGTAAACATTCCTGCTTAAGTAAAAACAGATGTATTTTACAAACAAGATAACTTGAATGACATCTTTATATAGGCTACAATATCCCCATTTGGCAACACTCACTATTGAGATTTATCTTTGTGAAAACGGGAGATTGCTTTGATAAGGTCTGTGACATGGAAAATAAAGTCTTGCTGAAATAACTTAACTCCTTATAATCTGTGCAGACAATCTCATCAGTAGAGAAATGTGCTATTTCAGAGTGCTGACAGCTGGTTTTACTATTGGGGACAAATTCACAGAATTACCGCCACTGGGTGTCGAGAGCAGAGATTGTTCAAAAGGAAAGTGCTCGCGCACTTCAGCCGCAAGTTCCTCAAGAAGTCGCGAGCCCAAACTGTATCCGCAAACCTGCAAGCTTGAATGATATTCAACAATGTGCGCTTGAAACAGCAAAAGGCTATAGGTTTGGGTATTTCAATGCAATGTAAACAAGACAACTGTTTAATGTAGCCCACTTTTCACTCTCAATTTTAAACTTAATGTGAGTCAATTACAATTTCAAAACGATGCAACAATTTTTGCAGATTGTTTTACCCAATTGTCAGGCTGCTTGTTTAAAGTCGAATTTAATGTAGCCACCCGCAAGTTCAAGATATAATGCTGACGCGCACCTGTGCACATGTCGCAACTCGCAAGTGTGTCGCATAGTTATGTTATCACCCGTTGTGCGTCTTGAAAAGTGTTTCTTACCTCTTGGAGATAACCTGTCAAGTGTAACAAGATCGCCACACTCGATGCAATCTGCAGCAATCCCATAACAGCCAGAGTAACGAATATAAACGGTCTATATTTGGGTTTCGAGCCATGGGACGGGTGGTAGCGGGACTGAGCGCCCTCCATGTCGGCGTGGTTCCTCAGGTAGCCTCGGTAATCATTAGCTGCCATGGTGAGTCCTGGTGCTCTGGATGAATAGACTACTCTCACTGGAAGGAAGGAAGTTCTGAACTTCTGACAGAGGAGAGCTATAAACAGTGGGTGGGCAGAAGACTAGCGGCTCCCTCTGTAGAGAGACAGCCAATCAGACGAAAGATATCTTTAGTCTAGTTTGTGTGTGTGTGTGCTACCGTTAAAGACAACGTCGTGCATTCACACAAACATACACAGAACCATAACTGTGGTACAGGACAGGTTCATCGAAACCGGGCTCTTTATAACACACAGCAGTTGCGGCGCGTCAAACCCCCTCCAGCCAAACGAGCGGACACCTGATCATCTTCCCACTCCGACGGTGATGGAATGATTGGCAAGGTTACATTTGCTAGATTAAAAAAGAGATATGGCAGTTATAACCACTTTATGAAGGTTTTTATAATGATAGGAGTCTGGGAAAGTCATTTTTATGCTAAAGATTTCCCTTGAAGAGTGAATGTAGCTGATGGACTTATAGCTTATACTTTGAGAACCAACAATCACCAAAATAAAGATACGTAGTCAGGAAGAATGGCATGGGGCCCCCATTGATTTTGTTATGTTTAGTCATGGAAAAATGTGTAGAATTTAAGGAAATTAGCTTTAAAACTGCACATTTTTCTCTCAGCCCATAGCAAAATGTGTAGAATAGCAGGAAAATAACTTTAAAACTGTAAGCATTTCTCTGTGCTTTTTTTTGTCTCTGCGGCCAACAGGAGGGGAAGGGCCTCTAACATGTACAGTGCCTGATTTTGTGTCACTAGCTTAGCTTACATACAATACCCCATCATGTCAAAGTGGAATGTTTGGGGCAAATTCAACACAACACATCCCTGAGTACCACTCTTCATATTTTGAAGCATGGTGGTGGCTGCATCATGTTATGGGTGTGCTTGTCATTGGCAAGGACTTGGGAGTTTTTTGGGGGTTAAAAAGGAACGGAATAGAACTAAGCACAGGCCAAATCCTAGAGGAAAACCTGGTTCAGTCTGCTTTCCAACAAACACTGGGAGGGAGACAAATTCACCTTTCAGCAGGACAATAACCTGAAACGCAAGGTCAAATATATACGTGAGTTGCTTACCAAGACAAAATTGAATGTTCCTGAGTGGTCTAGTTACAGTTTTGACTTAAATTGGCTTGAAAATCTATGGTAAGACTTGACAATGCCTGTCTAGCAATGATCAACAACTAACTTGACAGCGCTTGAAGAAAATTTAAAATAAGAATGTGCAAATATTGTACAATCCAGATGAGCAAAGCTCTTAGAGACTTACCCAGAAAGACTCACAGCTGTGATCACTGCCAAAGGGGATTCTAACATGTATTGACTCAGGGGTGGTAATACTTATGTAAATTAGATATTTCTGTATTTCATTTTCAATACATTTGCAAAATGTTTCTAAAAACATGTTTTCACTTTGTCATTATGGATTATTGTGAGTAGATGGGTGAGATTTTTTTTAATTCATACATTTCAATTCAGGCTGTAACATAAAATGTAGAGTAAGTCAAGGGGTATGAATACTGTATGTTTGGCGACTGCACCAGCGACCACACCCACGCCCACCACCTAAGCCCCATTTTGACCCAGAAAAAAACCTGTCATGACATTACAAGGTCATTAGAGAAGTAATTCCCAACCCTAATATCTCTGTGATTCACCCTCTGTAACTCAGGATATGAGTGTTTTCCTGTTTGTTTGTGTGTGTACCTCTGTGCGTGCCTTTCCTCAACCTCAACACCCACATATTGTCTTCCCCTCCTCGGATGTTAACACTGACACACATTGGATCTGTCACTGTATCATAGCATGTATACAACGACGGACAGACAGACTGAGCTTCCCACCCCTCTGATCTGACAGACAGATAGGCTTCCCAGGCACATGGCCATGCCTAGAGGTGGGTGACATGATATATCAGTCATATGAGTGGTGTCTCCTAAAGACAAACAACCTACATGGCATTCCTGAAGGTTATGTTACTGTACATTTGGTAACACCAATAAGGGCCTGTGCCTAATGAATGAGGGATTATCATTCATAAAGGTCTCTCTTGTTGAATTGAGGGGATTTTATAAAGTAGCAGCTTCTCATCTGTGTAGAGGAAAGTGATCCATGTATTTAATCTGACCATCCTCAATGCCTTTAAGCCAAATCAAATCAAATTGTATTTGTCACATACCTTGTAAATAACAGGTGTAGATTAACAGTGATATGCTTATTTACGGGCCCTTCCCAACAATGTAGAGAGAAACATTTTGAAATAAATAATAACATAACAAATAAATACACAATGAGTAATGATAACTTGGCTAGATATACGGGGTACCAGTACAGAGTCGATGTGTACGAGGTCATTGAGGTAGATATGTACATACTGTATAGGTAGGGATAAAGTGACAAGGCAACAGGATAGATAATCAACAGTAGCAGTAGTATTTGATGAGTCAAAAGAGTTAGTGCAAAAAGGCTCAATGCAGATAGTCCGGGTAACTATTTAACTATTCAGCAGTCTTGTGGCTTGATCAGGCCTACCACTGTCATGTCATCAGCAAACTTAATGTTGGTGTTAGAGTCGTGCGCGGCCACGCAGCAGTGGGTGAACAGGGAGTACAGGAGGGGACTAAGTGTAATACCCTGACCCCACCGCTCATGTCGCGGGCCAGAGCGGTGCAAAATAAATGTAGAAATCTATATTATTCAATTATTGCACCCGCACAAGCGTCTGCGTTGCCAAGGGCTAAAATAGAAGTCAGTTCTATTTGTGATGCAGATCGCGCTGCAAGTCCTGGCTCTCCCATCTCCTCATTGGTTTATAGAAGCAGGTACCCACGTGCCATCTCCTCATTGGTTATACCCACGTGGGTGACTGAAAGACGAACGAGGTCGGTGGCGGTAATGCACCTAATTTATGAAAGTTGCCAATCGCAATATAAAGTCCAGAGAAGAAAAGGCCTGGAAGGAGGAGAGATGACTAGAAACGATTCGGTTAACCATTTTATGTGTGGATTAATTGTCGGAGTAGAGGACCTTGTGCATTTCAGGTAAAATAACAACTCAACGTTTATATCCCAGGACAAATTAGCTAGCAACAGCAAGCTAGCTAAATAGGACACATTAGCTAGCAAGTGCAAGCTTGCTAAATTGCCATAAATGTTTAATGCTTTTCGACCTGTCCCCAAATGAATGTAATTGGTTCAGAGTTTGTTTTGATATTTTAACCTGTGTGTTGTGATCGCGTTTGGTGTGGGGGGGACAAAATACATTTATGCACGATGGCGCACACACGCAGCCGGTTTGGGTTCCGTGTAATAGAGATTGCGTCATCTGTGGATCTGTTGGGGCAGTATACGAATTGGAGTGGGTCCAGGGTGTCTGGGATGATAGTGTTGATGTGAGCCATGACCAGCCTTTCAAAGCATTTAATGGCTACAGATGTGAGTGCTACGGGGCGTTAGTCATTTAGAGAGGTTACCTTAGCGTTCTTGGGCACAGGCTCTATGCTGGTCTGCTTGAAACATGTATATATTACAGACTGGGTCAAGGAGAGCTTGAAAATGTCAGTGAAGACATTTGCCAGCTGGTCAACACATGCTCTGAGTACCCGTCATGGTGAATGTTAACCTGTTTAAAGATCTTAATCACATCTGGGGCGGCAGGTAGTCTAGTGGTTAAAACGTTGGGCCAGTAACCGAAAGGTTGGTAGATTGACTCCCCGAGCTGATAAGAAAAAAAATCAGTCGTTCTGCCCTTGAACAAGGCAGTCAACCCACTGTTCCTAGGCCTAGTTAAATCTATAAAATAAACATTGGCTATAGAGAGCGAGATCACACAGTCGTTCGGAACAGCTTGTGTTCTAATGCATGGTTCAGTGTTGCTTGCCTCAAAGCGAGCATAGAAGGCATTTAGCCCTTCTAGTAGACTTGCGTCACTGGGCAGCTCATGGCTGGGTTTCCCTTTGTACGCATCAGAGCCGGTGTAGTATCATTTGATCATAGTCCCGTATTGACATTTTGACTGTTTGGTGGCTCGTCGGAGGTCGGATTAGTGCCCCGCTCCTTTAAAGTGGCAGCTCTAGCCTTTAGCTCAGTGTGGATGTTTCTTGTAATCCATGGTTTCTTGTTGACAATGCACTTATTAGTGAAGCCGGTGACTGCTGTGGTAAACTCCTCAATGTTATCGGATGAATCCAGTAACATATTCCAGTCTGTGCTAGTGAAACAGTCCTGTAGCTTAGCATCTGCTTCATCTGACCACTTCCTGTTTGAGTTTTTGCTCGTAAACAGGAATCAGGAGTAGAGAGTTATGGTCAGATTTGCCAAATTCTCCTAAACTAATCTAACCCTGAGCATAATCACATTTTTTGTGATTGGATTCAATGACGAGTATGAACTTGCAGCATGCATGCTATTGGGCTGTTGAAGTCACTACCAAACCCAATAAACTTTACAATCCAGTCCAATTCAATAAAATAAAATCTTAATCTGTCCCCTTAGGGCAATTGGTTCCTCTCTGCTGGCTCAGCTTTTTCAGTGTGAGTAGTACAGGATCTCTAAACTGTATATAATATCAACATCCCAGTGATCCAACTCAGGCCCGGAGAATTACACTGGAATTACCTTTCTACTTTACTCTGTTTTCTGATGACAGCAAAAGAAACAACAGCATAGTATTGAAAACCCAGCAGAAAAAAAATGTTCTTTGAAACAAATGTTATTTTAGGCAGACTGTGACAATAGAAAGGGGGGACGGAGAGGGGGTAGGTTGGTGAGTTTGCGAAATCCAAGCGAATCTCTGGGTGCCAGTGGAGTTCATGGGAGAAACGTGGCTTAGGTCTTCAGCCCTAAACCAGCAAACCTCCTGGCGCTAGAAACATTTAATACTCCGTCATTATGGGCTTTTTGACTGCACAAAACCACATACATGATTTCAGTTATGTGTATTAGGACTATATTTCATTTGTATGCAATGGATGTCTCGCTGGCCTTATAAAATACATGCTTAACAAACCTACCTCAATCTCCTGACAGACACCAAGGTCACTACCATTGGAGGTGAGCGAAACACGTCCTACTTCAATGATCTTCCTGACCTCTTTTAACATGTTTTGCAAACTTGCCTCCTATTGGAAGACATTTACTTACACTCATTTGATAGGAGAGGAAAATACAGGGTCAGGATCAGAGTTCAGCCAACAACCTCCTCCCTTCCCTTTCTCATGACCTCTTGAACTTGGCTGCCTGTGCCCTGGCCCTGTGCCTCTGGCTCTGCCTCTCTCTGTGGCTCTACCCCTGGCTCTGCCTCGCTCTGTGACTCTACTCCTGGCTCTGCCTCTCTCTGATTCTACCCCTGGCTCTGCCTCTCTCTGTGACTCTACCCCTGGCTCTGCCTCTCTCTGTGACTCTACCCCTGGCTCTGCCTCACTCTGTGGCTCTACTCCTGGCTCTGCCTCTCTCTGTGACTCTACCCCTGGCTCTGCCTCACTCTGTGACTCTACCCCTGGCTCTGCCTCTCTCTGTGACTCTACCCCTGGCTCTGCCTCTCTCTGTGACTCTACCCCTGGCTCTGCCTCACTCTGTGGCTCTACCCCTGGCTCTGCCTCTCTCTGTGACTCTACCCCTGGCTCTGCCTCACTCTGTGACTCTACCCCTGGCTCTGCCTCTCTCTGTGACTCTACCCCTGGCTCTGCCTCTCTCTGTGACTCTACCCCTGGCTCTGCCTCTCTCTGATTCTACCCCTGGCTCTGCCTCACTCTGTGACTCTACCCCTGGCTCTGCCTCTCTCTGTGACTCTACCCCTGGCTCTGCCTCTCTCTGTGACTCTACCCCTGGCTCTGCCTCTCTCTGTGACTCTACCCCTGGCTCTGCCTCTCTCATAACTCTGCCTCTCTCTGTGACTCTACCCCTGGCTCTGCCTCGCTCTGTGACTCTACCCCTGGCTCTGCCTCACTCTGTGGCTCTACCCCTGGCTCTGCCTCTCTCTGTGATTCTACCCCTGGCTTTGCCTCTCTCTGATTCTACCCCTGGCTCTGCCTCTCTGTGACTCTACCCCTGGCTCTGCCTCTCTCATAACTCTGCCTCTCTCTGTGATTCTACCCCTGGCTCTGCCTCTAGTCGTGGTCCTGTTCACCATGGTCCTGTTAGCTCCTCTCCGGGTCAGGGGTGCTTAATAATACACTGTGAGAACCTGTGTTTAGCTGTGGCTTTCCTGCTGTACCCTCAGCTATTTCCTCCAGCCCAGAAACCTGGACCAGTGGCCGGCGGCAAAGCAAAGGTTTGGGTGCTATTCAGGTATGGTGTGTGTATGTGTGGTACTCCTCTGTGTTTTGCCATGAGCTGTTCTGGTCTCTACCAGAGGGGAGTGGGGCGGACCGAACCCAACGCTCTTTCACAGGGAGACAAGCGCCTGAAGCTGGAAAGAGAAAGCGGGAGAGAGAACGAGAGAAAGAAATTCTGTGTTAAAAAGACCCACTAGTGTTATTGTATGGTCTATTAGGTAGATTGTTTTGAGTGGACATATGAACACCTACCTCTATAACCACTAATACAATTTTAACAACTCACCAGCAACCATTAACCCTTGTCCTAACCTTAGCTCATCAGTTCTGACAATATCACCACTGTCCTTTCTACCATGGCCATATAGTGGCTATCTGATTATTAGCCCTCCCCAGGGCACAGTCTGAAGTAAGAGGTAAGAGGTTAGAGGTTAGAGGTCAGAACTGTTGCCTAGTGTGTGTCAGACTGTGAAGTCACAGTGAGAAGAGAAGGTTCCAGCAAGTCTGGACTTCTCATAGCTATTTCAGTTTCAAAACAACCAGCATGATTTCACTGGATTCAGGTTATTTTAAAACTCAAAGATTCTTTTGTTATTTTAAAACGCAAAGATTTGAAATTAGAATGGTCAAATCCTGTGTAATAAGGAAGTGGCTGTGTATATACAGTTTGGGAGTTTTGGTCTGTGATATTTGTAACCTCTTCCCCAGTGTGCAACATTTCCCTCAATTGCTAATGCAGTAGTTTGTCTGTGATTTGATTGAGCAGTATAAAATTGATGTGTCATTTAAGGGTTTCATGCTAACCAGGTTCTTTGCTTGCAAACAGTTATGTGTACCCAAGGTAAAATAGATGTGTGTCCTCAGTTTATTTATTCTGAGTCTAAATTATAGACGGAATTACAATTGCCTTGTAGAATGAAGTGTCACGACATGCAGAGTTGTGTATTGTCTGTCTCTCCCCTGTCTCCCACATCCTCTGTGGTAACAAGTTCATCCCTAGTCTGCCATTACACACACACACACACACACACACACACACACACACACACACACACACACACACACACACACACACACACACACACACACACACACACACACACACACACTTTGCAGAGGGCACACACACGTAGATGGACCACACACACACACACACACACACTTTGCAGAGGGCACACACACGTAGACGGACCCCACCAAAGGTCTCATTCTCCTGTCTCCTGGCTTATTACATAGCAACCTCCTTAGCAACTAGAAATATACAGTGAACCCCACTCCTTCAACACACACACTCTCCGTCCACATCTCAGTTCACATTGGTCAGTGGTTTAATGAAAACAAAAAATTTGAAAAGGAGATTGGAGAAATGGTAGTCTAAGTAGGGATATTCCTGTTTTTTAGGCCAATATAGATTCCGTTTTTGGGCGGGTTTATGAGTGGGTGAGTTGGGGTGAGCAGACAGTGATGGGTTGTGGGGGTAAACACAGTCAACTGGTGGGAGATACAAACATGGCAGCAGAATCACATTCACTGTTTATTTACTAATGATGGTTCCCAGTATTAATGCTGCTGCTAAAGTTTCCTACTGTGGGACATATCGTGTCAACACGCACAGGGCAGCGCCACGCCACGCCATGCCATGCCATGATTATGACTCCCATTAGGTTGTGGGTGTGTGGAGCGAGTGTGTGTGCCCTCTGAACGACCTCTGGTTGGGAAAACTGAGTTTTTAGTACCACACACGTGCACGCGCCTGCACAAACACACCAAGAGAAATGCATCTCAGCTGAAGCATGCTGTGGGTCTGAAGGCTGCCCAGCCTGTAATTATCCCACTGACGTAGTGCTGTCCATGTGTGTGTGTGGTAAACATAATCTCCTCTGTGATCCCAGCAGGACCTAAACACAGTCTGCCTCTGCTTCACCAGGACCCCTGCATTACATCACTTCTTTCATCTGCCTCTTCATCTCTCCAATTTACTATTCCCTCACCCCATATCATCCCTCTCTCCATCTCCCTGTTTCACCCCTCTCCATCTCCCTGTTTCACCCCTCTTACTCCCCGTTTCACCCCTCTCTCCATCTCCCTGCTTCATCCCTCTCTCCATCTCCCTGCTTCACCCCTCTCTCCATCTCCCTGTTTCACCCCTCTCCATCTCCCTGTTTCACCCCTCTTACTCCCCGTTTCACCCCTCTCTCCATCTCCCTGCTTCATCCCTCTCTCCATCTCCCTGCTTCACCCCTCTCTCCATCTCCCTGTTTCACCCCTCTCCATCTCCCTGCTTCATCCCTCTCTCCATCTCCCTGCTTCACCCCTCTCCATCTCCCTGTTTCACCCCTCTCCATCTCCCTGCTTCATCCCTCTCTCCATCTCCCTGCTTCACCCCTCTCCATCTCCCTGTTTCACCCCTCTCCATCTCCCTGCTTCACCCCTCTCTCCATCTCCTTGCTTCACCTCTCTCCATCTCCCTGTTTTACCCCTCTCTCCATCTCCCTGCTTCACCCCTCTCCATCCCCCTGTTTCACCCCTCTCTATCTCCCTGTTTCACTCCTCTATATCCCTGTTTCACCCCTCTATCTCCCTGTTTGACCCCTTTCTCTATCTCCCTGTTTCATCCCTCAATACCCTGTTTCACCCCCCTCTCCATCTCCGTTTCACCCCTCTCTATCTCCCTGTTTCACCCCCTCTCCATCTCCGTTTCTCCCCTTTCTATCTCCCTGTTTCACCCCCCTCTCCATCTCCGTTTCTCCCCTTTCTATCTCCCTGTTTTACCCCTCTCTCCATCTCCCTGTTTCATCCCTCTCTATTTCCCTGTTTGACCCCTCCAGCTCCCTGTTTCATCCCTCTCTATCTCCCTGTTTCACCCCTCTCTCCATCTCCCTGTTTCATCCCTCTCTATCTCCCTGTTTCACCCCTCTCTCCATCTCCCTGTTTCACCCCTCTCTCCATCTCCCTGTTTCATCCCTCTCTATCTCCCTGTTTCATCCCTCTCTATCTCCTTGTTTCATCCCTCTCTATCTCCCTGTTTCATCCCTCTCTATCTCCTTGTTTCATCCCTCTCTACCCTCTGATTTCCTGCCTGGGTGGATTGATGGTCACACTGTACTTCAACTGTAACGCTAACAATAGTGAACCCATTAGCTACAGCAACTACAGCAAACATCAATCTAAACTACTTCCTGTCATCATGTGTTCCGTCAGTTGTCATTACCTGACATATTACAACAGCTTATGACAGAACTGCTGTTGCTCTGTGTGAACTGTGAGAGAGAAACAGAGAGAAAACAGAGAGAGAGAGACCAGGAAAGAGAGAGAGACCGGGAAAGACATGTGAGAGGTTGTAACTGACTGGAGGGACGTAAGGAGGCATGTTCTGCATGTTTGTAGATTTTTGGATGACCTCCTGTTTGCCGTTCATCTCCAAACCACATCTCTGTGGTGAAACATGAATTCCTACAATAGGATGTCTGGTGCCAGGCCAGTTCCAGCTCCACTGGAGCAAGCTGCCTGACAGAGCTGGGAGGAACAACACTAAAGGCAGGATCAACAATGACATCAATGTTGGACGTCTCCAGTCATCTGAGGATCTCCCTCCCAAACCTAACCTCTCTTTCCTCTCTGTGGTCGGTTCAAACACCACAGCCCCGGAGATATGAGACGACCGTGACGGGTGTGTAATGCACCAGGTTTGTGTGTGGGATGTGCAGGGAATGTGAGGGTGCCTTGAAGTCATGGAAAAAGGTGAGGTGTTGAGGTGTTTCCCTTTTGAAACAAAAACACAAATTTAACACACACACACACACACAGAGTCAGACATTGTGTCATTAGGGCATACTGTGTAGGTAGATCAGAGGAAAGGAACATACAGTTTGTTATTAGGTTATTAAGCAACACTCTCTATTCATCAGTAGTGAGTGTTCAGTGTTGACCCAAATCTCAACTGTCTCTGTGTTTAGTTTCATACTGTGGAAAACAACCTGAGTGGACGTCAGCTGGGGGATGTTGTGCAGCGGCTCTGAGTCAATCTGAATTATTATCCCACTTCTAAGACGGATCCATATACCACTAGTTACCATGACCACCATGAACAATCTGCTGTTTTCAATCACCCTAGTCAAAACATGGGCTTCATGGTCAGGGGAAACACGAACAGGCCCACTTGACTTAGACATTTCCCCTCCGCCAAATGTCTTCTCTTTCTCTTCCCTTCATATTGGGATAAACACTTTTTCTCTTGTCATTCCCTCCTTCTCACATAAAATGAGTCAGCTGCTCCTCTGACCAGACCTCTTATCTCCCTCTCTGTTTCCTTTCTCTCGTCTCTCCCTCTTTCCCCCTCGGTGTTGGCTGTTTGGTTTCCATTGTAACCAGGGTCAGGTCATGCCCGTCGAGATTTCCGCTGCCCATTTTTACGCACAACTGCCCTGTCCACAAACACAACACACACATATAACGCATACGCACTCACTGCCGTCATGTGCGTGGACGCACTCTCAGAACTCTGAAGACTTCCCACGACTACTAGCCACTCTGTAGGCTACTCTAAAACAGTGTCCTGTGGCCATTCCTCCTGGATAAACATATGTTCTCACTGATAGACAGTGAGAAATGGTGAGCAGTATTCTCTTCATGTGTTGACAGATGAGTGGTTAGTCAGAGATCTCTCAGTGGGAGGTTTCATCTCTGCTCCATCAGGATGAAAGACTTTCAGCACCAGGATACTCATGTCACTATGTATGATATAATGTATCACTCCATCAATAAACTTTTTTATAGAAACTAGATGATGACACTGTGAAAACAATAGAGAAGTTCCTCAAATGTGGCCCCAGCTGATCAAGAGAAGTGGTCTGTTTATATGGATATGAATCTATTTGACTGGTCTGCCACGTTATTCCTTCAGGTCATCCACAAACTCCCCAGATGTGCCTATGAGTCCCCCAATTAACAAAACACCCACACAGAATTATCAAGACAAAAAGTCTACTCACACAAGAAAAGGACAGTAGAAAAACAGTATTTTGTTGAACAGGGCGAGGGTAAACAGAGGTCTGGTGTAGAATAGATGATGTCGCTGGAGTTCCCCTCAGACACAAAGCCCTGAGCCTATGTCATGGATTCCACAGGCCTGACTCAAACACCCCTCCTTCTCCTCTCCAGTGGTCTCTCCCAACAACCCAACCGTTTGTTGGTGTAGGGAGGGAAGTGATGTCAATGGGCTGTTGAATCATGTCCGACCCAGGGGGGGATTCCAGGCCGGGGCCAAGCCGGTCTGATGTCAGTCACACCCTGATAACGAGTCGGATGTCAAATATATAAATAATGGAATACTAAGCACACACCTTAGAACAGGGATCATTACTTTTTCTTGAGCGGATGGTCGGGGGGGTCTGAACTTTGCGGTTCCAATGGTTGGTTGCAATTTTTGATTTTTTTTTGTACCTTTATTTAACTAGGCAAGTCAGTTAAGAACAAATTCCTATTTACAATGACAGCCTAGGAACAGTGGGTTAACTGTCTTGTTCAGGGGCAGAATGACAGATTTTTACCTTGTCAGCTCAGGGATTCGATGTAGCAACCTTTGGGTTACTGGCCCAACGCTCTAATCACTAGGCTACCTGCCGCCCCACATGCACCGCTGAGGCCCTGGGTCAGATGCCCAAGATCAAACAAGAGTTCACACCCTAAAACATGAGGTGCTGACAGAAAATGATGATAAAGATAGGGAAGTCAGCAAGTCACACCCTATCCTCTACACTGTAGTGTGATCTGTCACAGTCCATGCTCCTCGGACTGGCAGAGATCAGAGATGTGCCTCTGTCACATTCCACAGCTCCTGTATCACAGCGATAAGGCTGCAATTAGAAAGACAGACACTAGCTACCATTCATCCCAGGCCTCTGGGGCAGTACAGTAAGCTGACAGGCCCTCAGCATTATGCTGTAACACTAACGCCTAATTACAGATGTATCGATGGGAGGAAAACCATCTGTAATTACATACAGTACCAACAATGGCTGTCTGTGTGGCAGCACGGAGAAATAACCACACACTGTAGCACAGTTGTTAGGAACAGAAGGGCTGTTTCCTTTCAGAATTAGAGATGATCCGTTTACTGCGGTACTACTGTTGACTGTAGACATGATGAAACAAGCGACTGCTCGTTTGAATGGCGGTTCAGATAAAAAGCCCTCTCCAAAAGAACCCCAAAACACCTCGGCCAGGTGTACGCAAGACCAAAGGCAAGTCTTACAGAAAGTAAACTTGATGATTTGTGATACATCAAACACATAAGAAAAGGTAGCACTAGGTAGGTCATTAGGCAGAATCGGAATACCAGAGCACATGAAAAAGCTTTATTGTTACACAGCTTAAACAATGACAAATATAGTGCTTTGCCGTCAAGCTTAGAATGTGTGAAATATTTAGCGATGTCACTAGAAGGGGACAGATAGTAGTGTACTCACTGTTACAACTTCAATTATCATTAAATATATTTTTTGGCAAAATTATACAAAGAAGTAGGAAAAATACAGGATCCAATAAACACAGTTTGCCTTCCGCGGTGCAGGACAAGATGGTAGTAAACCTGCAACAATGACAGTAACAAAATAGACTTATCTGATAGTACATTTCATACTATGGAGTTATTTCTCTGCGGACGCACATTCAGCTTTAAATAACACATTATAGCAGCAGGCAGCCAGGTGGCCTGTGAAGGAGCACATTGGAATGTACAGTTACACTAAATACATTGATAGATACAGGAGGGCCCGACAGCGATCAGCTGTCTGTATGTTTACAATCACAACTCAACAAATAAACATATTACAATCTCCCTCTGAAAAGAAATCTGGATACTGTGTGTTATTATACTGTGGCATAGTTGGCAAACTCTTATAGGCTCTATATACACTCTCTCTCCCCATCTCCCATATATCTCCATACATTCCTCTTTAATTACATACATTTTCTCCCATTTAATACATTTTCCCCTAGACATTTCAGGAATGTGTTATTTTCTAATACAAGTTTTAAAGTACTTTGATTCTTAACAGTGTTCGAATACGTTAAGGTTATAAACACAATGTATGTGAAACAGTTTTCAAATTTCACATGGATCAGAAACATTTGGCAGCCCAGAGAATCAGCATTAATACACAAGGCATCAGCAGTGGCCTACTGTACTGTATGCTGTAAGGGAGTTTGACAACGTGGAGTCTAGAGCTGTGCTGTCAAGCAGTTTGACAACGTGGAGTCTACAGCTGTGCTGTCAAGCAGTTTGACAACGTGGAGTCTACAGCTGTGCTGTCAAGCAGTTTGACAACGTGGAGTCTACAGCTGTGCTGTCAAGCAGTTTGACAACGTGGAGTCTACAGCTGTGCTGTCAAGCAGTTTGACAATGTGGGGTCTACAGCTGTGCTGTAAAGCAGTTTGACAACGTGGAGTCTACAGCTGTGCTGTCAAGCAGTTTGACAATGTGGAGTCTATAGCTGTGCTGTCAAGCAATTTGACAATGTGGAGTCTATAGCTGTGCTGTCAAGCAATTTGACAACGTGGAGTCTATAGCTGTGCTGTCAAGCAATTTGACAATGTGGAGTCTATAGCTGTGCTGTCAAGCAATTTGACAACGTGGAGTCTATAGCTGTGCTGTCAAGCAGTTTGACAATGTGGAGTCTATAGCTGTGCTGTCAAGCAGTTTGACAACGTGGGGTCTACAGTTGTGCTGTCAAGCAGTTTGACAACGTGGGATCCACAGCTGTGCTGTAAAGCAGATTGACAACGTGGAGTCCACAGCTGTGCTGTCAAGCAGTTTGACAACGTGGAGTCTACAGCTGTGCTGTAAAGCAGTTTGACAACATGGGATCCACAGCTGTGCTGTAAAGCAGTTTGACAACGTGGAGTCTATATCTGTGCTGTCAAGCAGTTTGACAACGTGGAGTCTATGGCTGTGCTGTCAAGCAGTTTGACAACATGGAGTCTATAGCTGTGCTGTCAGGCGTTTTGACAACGTGGGGTCTACAGCTGTGCTGTCAAGCAGTTTGGCAACGTGGAGTCTACAGCTGTGCTGTCAAGCAGTTTGACAAAGTGGGGTCTATAGCTGTGCTGTAAAGCAGTTTGACAACGTGGAGTCTATAGCTGTGCTGTAAAGCAGTTTGACAACGTGGAGTCTACAGCTGTGCTGTAAGGGAGTTTGACAACGTGGAGTCTACAGCTGTGCTGTCAAGCAGTTTGACAACATGGGGTCTACAGCTGTGCTGTCAAGCAGTTTGACAACATGGGGTCTACAGCTGTGCTGTCAACCAGTTTGACAACGTGGAGTCTACAGCTGTGCTGTCAACCAGTTTGACAACGTGGAGTCTACAGCTGTGCTGTAAAGCAGTTTGACAACGTGGGATCCACAGCTGTGCTGTAAAGCAGTTTGACAACGTGGAGTCTATAGCTGTGCTGTAAGGGAGTTTGACAACTTGGAGTCTACAGCTGTGCTGTAAGGGAGTTTGACAACGTGGGGTCTACAGCTGTGCTGTAAGGGAGTTTGACAACGTGGGGTCTACAGCTGTGCTGTAAGGGAGTTTGACAACGTGGGGTCTACAGCTGTGCTGTAAGGGAGTTTGACAACGTGGGGTCTACAGCTGTGCTGTAAGGGAGTTTGACAACGTTGGGTCTACAGCTGTGCTGTAAGGGAGTTTGACAACGTGGGGTCTACAGCTGTGCTGTAAGGGAGTTTGACAACGTGGGGTCTACAGCTGTGCTGTAAGGGAGTTTGACAACGTTGGGTCTACAGCTGTGCTGTAAGGGAGTTTGACAACGTGGGGTCTAGAGCTGTGCTGTAAGGGAGTTTGACAACGTGGGGTCTACAGCTGTGCTGTAAGGGAGTTTGACAACGTGGAGTCTATAGCTGTGCTGTAAGGGAGTTTGACAACGTGGAGTCTACAGCTGTGCTGTAAGGGAGTTTGACAATGTGGAGTCTATAGCTGTGCTGTAAGGGAGTTTGACAGCGTGGGGTCTACAGCTGTGCTGTAAGCGAGTTCTAACTGGGGCTATTGCACAGCTGAAGTGTCATTAGGGCTCATTCACTGACAGGCATCTCAATATAATAATATTCAAGTGATGAAGAACATGAGGATCAGGCCATGGTAAACACTGAAATAGGCTCTGCTGATGGTACAGCTATAGTACAGTGCAGAACTATAGCATGTAACCATTTGAGGAGTACGTACAGGCATATGTTGTTTATAACATTGTAACTGATTGTAATCCATCACAGCACAAAGGCCTGCTAATGCATTCCTGGAAAGTTCCATAACACAGTAGTGAGTGTTCAGTTCTCACTCCGTTTGTCCAGGGATGTCAGAAGCAGAACAGCCATGCAAACTCAACAGTTCAACATGCGCAGGCAGGCCATGTATATTACAGTGTGGAGAAGCCACAGCATGGTCAATATCCACATCATTTCACATTGTCTGAAATTCCCTTAATAATACAAGCAATCACAGTGTCACAATAACACCTGTGTGAATGTTCGCTGCTGTGGTGGACTGACTGACTAACTCTGTTAACCCTAACAGGATATGGGGCCACTCACTCAAACATTTCATCATGTTGTAGTATCATCTACATGGAGGCAGAGGCCTGGGACAGCTGGTGGAAATGCCCAGTCTCACCTCACCACCATTAAAGTGAGTTCACAGCAGGAGTGTTTCTGTGCTGGGGTAGGAGAGGAAAGTTGCGGGGGTCAGAATCCCTCGGCCTACACTGGATGATGTGAGAAAGAGTGGCTGTGTGCGATGGCGGTGTCAGAGGGTGAGAGGAATTTAGCAGAAAAGCAGTCGTCAACAATAGCACACTAATCAACGCATGTGATATGCAGCCTAATATTAAACACAAAAGAACCACAACAAAACCAAAGAGAAGAAAATACACATTTACTTTCAGTCACGGCATGCAATATGCCCACGCTCACCCACCCACCCACCCACCCACCCAAACACAATAGATACTATTAAGAAAAGCTGTTTTTACAGCGCCCTCTGGGTAGTGAATGGGTGTACAGCCTTATAAGAGACAGGATCCACAGTAAGAGGAGGCTAGATTTGGGGTTTGGCAGGTACGCTGCACATCACTGAAGAGTGATGGGAATCTTCATAGGGTTTAGTTTCACATGGCCAGGTAGTGCTCACTATGTGGCAGGCTTCACAGATACTGTACAGTAAGTCACGTGGAGGTGAGGAGAGGAGAGGAGGGAGAGGTGAGGAGGGAGGAGAGGTGAGGAGAGAGAGGTGAGGAGAGAGAGGTGAGGAGAGAGAGGTGAGGGAGAAGTGAGGAGGGAGGAGAGAGAGGTGAGGAGAGAGGTGAGGAGGGAGGGGAGAGGTGAGGAGGGAGGGGAGAGGTGAGGAGGGAGGGGAGAGGTGAGGAGGGAGGGGAGAGGTGAGGAAGGGGAGGTGAGGAGGAGGAAGGGGAGGTGAGGAAGAGGAAGGGGAGAGGAGCGAGAGGTGAGGGTAAGTGCAGTCAGCCTAGGCATGCTCCAGGAGCCACTGGAAGAGGGGAGTGTGGTGGAGTGCTCTCCCCGCCTGGGGTGTCTCCTCTCTGGGTTCAGATTGGGGTGGGGTGTAGGTTTCCTCACAGTAGCGCAGCAGGGCTTGGAGCAGCTCTCCCACCCGCCACTCCCTCTCCTTCAGCCTCTGGACCACCGCAGGCAGCTAGAAGGGCAGACAGAACACAGCTCAGCAGGCAGGAACCAGTACAGAGCTCAGTAATGACTGAGGCACCTCTGTGTCTGTGTGTGTGTGTGTGTGTGTGTGTGTGTGTGTGTGTGTGTGTGTGTGTGTGTGTGTGTGTGTGTGTGTGTGTGTGTGTGTGATCCGTTGGTTGTGGGTTAAGGTTAAAGCCACTCACCTGCTGCAGGTCCCAGCTGCCACTATGACCCAGCTGAACCATTGGCAGGTCTGCAATGGAGGCTGCTGCCCACTGCAGCATGCTCCTGAGCTGGGGGTCAAAGGTCATGTACTGTGGGTCAGGGGTCATCTCCCTGAGCTCCGAGTTGACCACCAGGAGGAGCTTATGAGCCTGAGCCTGAGCCTGGCCCCGGTCCACACGCACAGAACCTGAAGATATATCATCATCATCCTCCTCTTTATATCTTTCAAACACCTACAGTGTCTTTCTTTGACTCCCCAATTTATCCCCCTGTTGTCTCTGTCTGACAGTCCTCTCTTCAGTACAGTAATATCCCATCTCACCCTGGCTTCCCTTGTTTCCTCTGCTCTAAACTGGTGGTGGGCCAGGCCTGTTTCCCACGCTCCCACCCTCACTGGGCTGGCTGGGCCTGCGTCTGGGCCTGGGCGTAGGCCTGCGCCTGGGCCTGCGCCTGGGCCTGACACGGCCTGGAGCCTCAGCCCTTTAGAAAACAGCCCACGGGGGCTCTGGTCTGACAGACAGATAAGCAGGGAGACTCAAGGGGAATAGATTAATGAATGAGCGACAGTGTGGCTGAATGTGTGGGCGGTGGGTGAATTCCCCTCCTAGCAGCAGACACACACAGCGCCAAGTCTCCTAGTCTAACCACTCTTAATCTATAGCAGGGAACTAAGGACTTAGAAGGATAGGCATTTTCATGTTGCTCAGATGCATGCTGAGGTGGTTCTGTTTGTAGTGTGGCTGTGTAACATGGCATCATGTACGGTATGTACTGTTGCTGCTGATAGAGACCAAGTTTAACCATCAAAACTATCAAATGCTTAATGTAAAAAGTAAGAGAATATAAAGCAGCCCATTGCCATCGATATCTGGTGCAGTTATTGATATAAGTAACTATATCATACCGCAGGACTCATCCTTGGTCTCAAGCTCCTTGTCCTCAGTACAGTCGCTGTGGGGTAAGAAACATTACACTGGTTAGAGAACTGACCTGCACAAGGCACAGAGATCAGACACAGAGCGAGAAGAGAGGGAGCACAGAGAGAGAAGAGAGGGAGCACAGAGAGAGAAGAGAGGGAGCACAGAAAGAGTGTGTGAGAGAGAGTTAGTGTATGTGAAAAAGCAGAGGGAGGGAGAGAGAGAGAGAAAGCAGAGAGGAGAGAGAACAGAGGGAAAGAGAGCAGAGGGAGAGAGAGGGAGAGAGAGAGAGCAGAGGGGAGAGAGAGGGAGCAGAGGGGAGGGAGAGAGAGCAGAGAGGAGAGAGAGCAGAGGGAGAGAGAGAGAGAGCAGAGGGAGAGAGAGAGAGAGAGAGAGAGAGAGA